>NC_137011.1:33553011-33743011 GCF_032717465.1 Coenobita brevimanus
GTTTCCTCAATTAGTCTTTCTTCTTTTTCCTCTTCTTCTGTATATTCTTCATCTTCTTTTTCGTCCTTCTTCACTTTCTCTTCATAATAGTGCTTACTTCCCTGTTTAATATACGCGTGTTTGTTATCGATTTCTTACACATGGAATAAATATCGCAACTATACAGGGTAAGTGTACTTTAAAAAATACTTCGAAAATTCAGTTAATCTATTTGCTTCCTTTGTATTCCTGTCTTCCAAATTTGTCTCTTCTTTTTCATAATGATTCTCTTCCTTTCATCCTGTTCTTTCTCCATCCGTCTTACTACACTCTCTGTTCTGTCAGTCACCTTCTCACACCTCTTTTGTCTCTTGGCTCCTTTACCTCCTCCTTCTTCCTTCCCTCCTTCCTTTTAATCTTCCTGTCCTCCTCCTCCTCCTCCTCCTTCTCTTCCCCCTCCTCAATAAATCTCTTTCCTTTCCACTGCTCCTTCATTTCCTCAGACTACAAAGACAGCTAACACCGTAAATTCCATGTAACGACCTGACAATTAAGGACAGCATTCCCCATCCACATTATATTACGACTTACCTGTGTAGAACATAAGGATATTTACTAGTCCACTTTCAAATACTGACTAAAAGCAATTCGTGTACAAGGTAACCTACCTGATTATATTAATATGCTTGGGAAGTTGGCTACCTAAGTACCATTTTACCATTTTCCTTTAAGATACTCAGATATAATTTTTTACTGTACTGTACACATCTCAGTAAATGTATCAGATTCAAATTCAGTTCATTTCCTCTTCCTCCTGCGTCTCCTTCCTCCATATCAGTGTTCAGTGCACATTTATTCTCTAACCCCGCGGCCACTCCTAGTTCCTTCTTTTTCCTCCTCCCTCCTTAACCTCCTCTTTCAGACTAGCATTATTCCTCATTCTTCAGCCTCTTTACTGGCCATTTTTCTCTACCTCGACTTCCTCTTGACCGACTTTTTCATTTCCCTTCTTTTGTAGTTATTTTTTTACTTTTATCTTTTCTGTACTCTCTCTCTCTCTCTCTCTCTCTCTCAGTTCCATTGTCAACCAACTAGTACGCGAACCAGAACCACTTCTTCCCTCTCCGTCACTTCCCTCTTTTAATCTTGTCTTCTCTCCCTCTTCTCTTCGTCTCAAGTTGCTTTCCTCCCAACTCTCCTTGCCACTTCCCTTCCTCATCCATTCCACTTCATCGCTCTGTCTGCGTCCCACTCTTCTTTTTAAGTCTCCTATCTCGTGGTTTTAGACGATATATGTGTTTTATATTTTCTGTTCGTGTGTGTGTGTGTGTGTGTGTGTGTGTGTGTGTGTGGAGTAATTTTTGACATGTTCACCACGATGACGGCATGTATTATTGCTGTCACCAAAACCATTTTAATCAGCTTATGAAGATATCGAAATCAGATTCACAATTATCCTTCACAAAACTCCTTCACTACAATAAATCCTTCTTAAGTAATGCCAATCATCTGTCTGCAGGGTGATTACAATGAAACACCTCATCGTGCTGGAGAGGTTCATGGCTCTGCGTTTGCTGTTGCCTTGGTGTTGTGTGTGTTTACTTTTTACATATTTTGTTCAGTAATTTTTCAGACTTGTGGTTTTGGTCAGCTCAGTCTCTCTCTCTCTCTCTCTGTCTCTCTCTGTCTCTGTCTCTCTGTCTCTGTCTCTGTCTGTCTGTCTGTCTGTCTCTCTCTCTCTCTCTCTCTCTCTCTCTCTCTCTCTCTCTCTCTTTCTTTCTCTCTCCACGTTCATTTTACTGTCTGGTTTTATTTCGCTGTTTCTCTTTCTGTTATTGCAATTCATCCTCCCTGCCCTCCCTCTCATGCAGATGTTGCTTTTTTTTTTTTTTTTTTTTCTCCAGTTTTCCTCATTTCTTAGTTTTTCTCTGGATCAGCGTTCTTCCTCCTCCTTCGTTCATGTTTTTCACTGTTGTTGCTGCTCTTCTTTCGTTCCTCTTATTATTTTCTTCCCTGTTTTCGTCCTCAGTTCTCATTTTTCATTTTCATTCATCATCATCATCATCATCATCATCGTCGTCGTCGTCGTCGTCATCGTCGTCGTCGTCGTCGTCGTCGTCGTCGTCGTCATCGTTGTCGTCGTCATCATGATCATGATCATGATCATGATGATCATCATCATCGTCTTCGTCTTCGTCGATGTCGTCGTCATTAGTCATCATTCATCTTCATTCAAAAAAAACATTCAGTAAAACTTGCCACAGCAGACGGTGTAATACATGAAGCCAGTGGTATTAATGGTGGTGTGCCAAGCCGGATGGGTAACTGGCTTACAGGACGTAGGCAAGTTGTACAGTAATTAATGGGAAGGCATCAGACTGGATGAATATTACAGTTGGAATGACATAATTTTTAGGTATGGCTGTTGTCTTGTCTAGTTATTTTCAGTAAACATGGCCAATTTTGTAGTTGCAAAATATCCAGATTTGCTGACGATACAAGAATCGATAATTGAGCGGACACACCCGTACACAGATAATTCAGAGGGATCTTGGTGAACTGTTCAGGTGGGCTCAAATATGGCAAATATATTTTAATAACGCTCCATGATGCCTCTCAAATGATGAAAGTGAAGAAATAGCTACATGGCTGACAATACTAAACCTTAGAATGTAAATCGAGAAAGAGTACGATGAATATATCACAGTCGTCATAAAACCAAGTCGACAGTGCACAGAGACAGTCAGAAAGCCAGTATTATTCATGGATACATTGGCAGGACATGCACTTCCAAACCAGTGAATATTAGCCTCACATGTACTGTGCCATTCCTTATAAATCCACGACTTAGTATGGTACTCAGTTTTGGTCACCGTATGGTATAAAATATTTGGAGAATTAAAGAAAGTGCGGCGCTGGGTGATAAAAATAATACCCAGATTGGAAAGCAAAGCATACGAGGAACGTTTAACTTTTAACGTTTAATAACCACGTTCTGTTTTATTTATGAAAGTGCAGATTATGAGGGGATCTGATCCAAGAGTATACAGTTTTCAAAGGGAATAATAATATGGCTCATGACTAATTACAATAAAAGATCTTCACAGTGCAATAACAAGGGTCATTGCTGGTGATATTGAGGCAGTTGATAATTATTTCACAGTACACTGGGCGAATTACTATAGAGATAATTGCTATAAAATTAATTACAAACAGTTCCAGTCAAATGAAACAAAGCATTTCGTCATCAGTAGGATTTTGAACGGCCAGAATAAATTGCCTAATTAAGTAATAGACTTCAAAACAAGTATTTACAAGTCGTTTATATACAGTAAGTATCTGGCATCAAACTCCCTGCTTAACATGTTCACAACTGAAGAAAAAAAAAATTCCTCAGAAATCTCAGTTTTTCACTGCTGTATGTGGGTCCCTCCCTCTTTTGCCCGCCAGCTTCGGCTAGAAGGATTAGCAGGTGGTTGGGGAGCCTTCGTATTTTACTCTGTATATTTGATCATAAAGATATGCCATGGTCACAACCTTTTATGTGACAAAAAGCTTCAAAAGGACTATTAGCTCTGTTGCTGCTCGCCTTCCGCTTTAACACGATCACCATCACCACCGTCCCCACAGTCCTCTTCCTCCTTATCATCATCGTCATCTGTAAAAAAAAAAAAAACTTACAGACATTCGTTTGTATCTAATCCACCACAATTATCACTACCACCACCACTGTCTTCATCATTATCATCATGATTATCCATTACATATTCAGTCTCTCCCTTCTCTCTCTCTACCTTTCCTCCTCTTCTCCCTCGTGCTCCCATTGCTTCCACCCATTACCCCCTCACTATACATTACCCCAAACCATTATTTCTCCTTCCATTCCTCCGCCCCGTCATCTTCTCGCCCTCACTGTGCTTTTAAGAGTCTCTTCATCTCATTTTTTATCTATTCAAATTTTACTCCATGTCCGTGTTTTTTCCTGTGCGTTTTTCAGTGGTTATTTTGACGGTTTTTAAGCTTTATGTTTCCTATTTTAGTATACATGGTTTTCATGATTTTCTTCATTTGGTGTTTTCCTCACTAGTTTATTAAGGTTGCAATTGATGATTGTACAGTTGACTATTAGGTATCTTTTTCATTTTGCTTTGGTGTGTGTGTGTGTGTGTGTGTGTGTGTGTGTGTGTGTGTGTGTGTGTGTGTGTGTGTGTGTGTGTACCCTTTGTACTGTGTGTTTGTATGTATTTTATTATTTTATATTAATAATAAACAGTATCTTAAATTTTTTATATTTTTCTGTTGATTTAAAGAGGTGAAATACTCTTTTTCTTGGTCAGTGGTCACACCTTGTTTCAGACTAGCTTCACTTTATATTCACCTCCTGTTATTCTTCTGGTTGTTGTTCTTTTCACTTTTCCATTATGGTTTTTCATTTTTGAAACCCTTCTTCCATTTTTATTTACGTACTCCGTTTTTTTCATTTTCTTTCTTCCTTTCCCATGTCATTCTTTTCTCTCTCTCTCTCTCTCTCTCTCTCTCTCTCTCTCTCTCTCTCTCTCTCTCTCTCTCTCTCTCTCTCTCTCTCATCTTTATGTACTTTAAAAAAATCTTTATGGGGTCTCATTCCCATTTTTTGTTTTTTTGCCGACATGACTGTCGTTGTGTAATTTATGTTGTTTATCTACTTTCAGGTTCATCTTATCAGTGACATTAAAGCCAACATCCCGTGTCAGTTCTGTGGAGAAGAGTCTCTCAGGTAAGTATGCTATAATATGTTTAGTGTGTTTAATGCGTTTTTTTTTTTTTTAATAACCTGTCGTTCCTTCGCCACCGTTGATGGTCGGAGGTTATGTTTTTACCCGTGTGTCACTGTCCACTGGATAGCAGGAAAAACTAATGGCAGAATTATGATGATTAGCATATTGGTGATGTTTGTGTTGGCCCAAGGGGTGAATGATATGATCTGGTGAATGTTATTGATTTTTAAAAATCCGTGCACAGGACGCCAAACAGTTTAACACCAAAGACGTTGGATGTTGCATAATGGCCAGTGATTCTGCCACACAGTGTTATGTCTGATTTTATAAGGATGCCATATATATCGTTTGATTGTAGCATTCCTATTCAGCATTGTTATCTTATGGACATTCAGATGATGATAGAATAATTCCTTTAGCACTTGAAATACAGTGATCATTTTATGTCATCGGGACCCTTCTGCATGATATATTTTTCATTTTGTTTGCATTGTAGTTCAAGGATTGTCACGTTTACAATAGATAATAATGTATTTATAATTACTTAGAAGAAGTGTGTAGTCTACCGTTTGCCCTTCAGTTTATGATGTTTAATTTTCTTTGTTCTTTTGGTGTAAATATTTGCGTCATTGTGTGTTTACACTTATATAACTTTGTTCTTCTTGCCTCTCGATTTTTTTTTTTTTCATTGTACGATGTTTTTTACTCCAGTGTAGGCTTTGTTAGTTACTGGAGAGGTGCATCTTCACTTGGTGGGACTGTTGTATCCAGGTGGCTGCGCTGCTCAGTAATACAAACGTCCCTCAGCACCTACTTATCCCCTGAAAGGGGAATGGTGGACTGCAAGAGGACATCTTAAGCCTACAGCCCACTGGGTTCACGTTTCAGATGAGCCTGGGGGCAAAAAACAACAACATGCCTTAATTTATAACTAGTACTCCTCCCTGTTCACCTTCAGTGTGTGTTCTGTTTGTTATTTTTCTTTTTGCCCTTCTACCTTCTTTCATATTTTTTCCACTTTTTTATGATTCTAACAATTCTTTTATCTTATTCCTTATAACTGCTCTCAATTTCCCTAATTTTTCAAACGTGCCTTCTCTCATATCCCAGTTTTTCGGTTCCTTCCACTGTCTTCTCTCTCAAATTTCTTGTTCTCTTCCTTTGCGGTTCCTGCGTCTATTCCGGTCTTCATTTCGCTTTCCGTTTCTTTCTTGTCCAATTTTCTCCCGTCTGTTTATTACCGCGTCCTGAGCATTCTCTCTCTCTCTCTCCTTTTTTTTTCCTGTACTATTATTTTGTATTTGTCTTGCTCCTCTCTTCCTCTCTTACAAAAAGTACACGCAGAGAGTGAGAGAGAGAGAGAGAGATTTCTTCTTACGAACCTGATATCCTACATATATTGCTTTTCGCCTCTGTTATTTCTTTCTGTGCGTTTATGCTTCCTGAAGCTCGTGTTATGTATTGACATCTGTTCTCATTTTTTGGGTATAATACATATATATATATATAGCATCATCATCATCAGCCGTTTGAGTATCCACTGCAGGACCGGCCTATCCTGACCGAAGTCGGGACGATACAGCCAATATATCTCTACCAAGTGGCTTAGGCTGTCTGGTAGAGATTGTATGTTGGGTGAGAAGTGCTTGTAAGTGTAACTGTAGTGTTGGAGTGGCTTTGGATGTGTGTGTAGTCTGTGAACCAAGTGTAATTGGCCCGCGGAAAACGGACCGGGTGCAAGCATACTTTATACTAAGCGACACTGATTCAACCACAGCATCCCTTGTGTCCGCCAATGTAGGACGTGGCCGAGTGAACACTCCCAAAGTTTATTACCCTGGCGGGGCGCGAACCCTGGTTCACCCGTGTACGAAACGCACACCATACCACTGTACCACAGAGGCTCCATATATATATATATATATATATATATATATATATATATATATATATATATATATATAGATAGATAGATAGATAGATAGATATACACAGTATATACACATAGAGTACATATATCTATATATAATATATATATATATATATATATATATATATAGATAGATAGATAGATAGATAGATAGATATATACAGTATATACACATAGAGTACATATATATATATACAGTATATATATATATATATATATATATATATATATATATATATATATATATATATATATATATATATATATATATATATATATTATACACACACACACACACACACACATATATATATATATATAGATAGATAGATAGATAGATAGATATATATTTATATATATATTTATGCCTAACTGCCCAAATTTTTTGTCTGCTTCCTTAACAACTTATTTTAATCGTGTTTTCTTGTTCCCTGTGTTTTGTGTGTGCCTTTCCTCAATTTTCGCATTTTGTATCTATCGTTTTCGACCTCGTGATTTTTTTCAGCGTTTCTCCTCAGCGTCTTAAGTGACTGGCACTCTCTCTCACGTTGCCTCAGTCTTTTTGTTTTTAGTATTTTGAAATACGAACAGAAATTTGATTTTTTCCCTTACCTGTTTTTTTTTCCACTCGTAATAAGTTTTCTACTTTCTCTGCTTCCGTTATTCCATATCCTTTGTTTTCCTTAGTTTAATTCCAACACGTCTTCAGTAAGTCCTCGATTACCTTATTCATTTACATTTTGTTTTGTACCCTTGGTGTTGGACTTTGGTTTCCTTGTGGCGTATAAACCTTCGGTTCTGTTTCCTCGTCTTTTAAGTTGTTCTCTTGTATCTGTTTTTCTTCCTACCCGTTGTGCTGAGTAGAGTGTGTGTGTGTGTGTGTGTGTGTGTGTGTGTGTGTGTGTGTGTGTGTGTGTGTGTGTGTGTGTTTACAGAGAGAGAGAGAGAGAATTATTTTAGTTACACGTACTTCGTGTTTGTTCCTTGTAGTCAGTTATTGTTGTATGGGTATACAGTATGTGTGTGTATGTACGCCTGTGCATTTCCCGCGTGTGCCGTATGTTTTTGGTGTGTTTGAGTACCGAACATGTATTTACTTTCAATTTCTCTTCCGGAATACTAAGTAAATATGGCTTTCAGTTTTTTTTTTTTTTCCTATTATTCTTCACTTCTCTCCTGTCCTTCCTTTCTGCATGACGGTAATTGTGTCATATATTGATCATTTTATTTTCCATGTTCGTCTTTTTTGTTCATCCTCGTTCATAATTATGGCCATCCCACCCCCTACCGTCCTAACACACTTCTCCCTCCCTCCTCTTACACCATTTTCTCGTATCAGCTCCTTTATTTACATTATCACCCTCGACATGTCCCATTTTTTAACCCCTTGATTAATACATAGCCAGAGTTTTTATTCTTTCATTAAATTTGTCTGTGTCTCTTAGCATTATACTTTTTCAGTAATGTTTCTATTCCCCCCCCCCCTTTTTTTTCTTTATCATTTTTTTCTACTCCATTCTGTCTGTAAGAATTCTGTCTGTCTACAAACTATCTAATTTGTATCTTTATGTATTTATCTGCCCGTCTGTTTTTCTATCCATCCATCCATCCATGATTCATGCATCCATCCATCCCTTACTTTCTTATTGTTTTTTCCCCTCGTACACCCATCCATTACCTTTATCTATCTCCTATCTTTCCTTCCTTCCTTCCTTCCTTCCAACCTTTCCATTATTCATCCTCTTTCTCAATCCCTCCCTCCCCCTCTCGTTCTAACCTCTCTGTCTATCTATCCTCACCCTTCCCTCCTAGTAAACTCAGTGTGGAAGGAGACATAATGTGGCTCTGATGAAATTTGTCTGTGCTGGGTTTTTGTCAGCATTTTTGCCCTGGCTTTGATGTTAATTGCTGGATGAAAGGGGAGGAGAGGGAGTTACACAGGGTTACACTGGGGTGGTGATGTTAATTGCTGGATGAAAGGGGAGAGGAGGAGAGGGAGTTACACAGGGTTACACTGGGGTGGTGATGTTAATTGCTGGATGAAAGGGGAGAGTAGGAGAGGGTGTTACACAGGGTTACACTGGGGTGGTGATGTTAATTGCTGGATGAAAGGGGAGAGGAGGAGAGGGAGTTACACTGGGGGGTGGGGTGATGTTAATTGCTGGATGGAGAGGGAGTTACACCGGGTTACACTGGGGTGGTGATGTTAATTGCTGGATGAAAGGGGAGGAGAGGGAGTTACACAGGGTTACACTGGGGTGGTGATGTTAATTGCTGGATGAAAGGGGAGAGGAGGAGAGGGAGTTACACAGGGTTACACTGGGGTGGTGATGTTAATTGCTGGATGAAAGGGGAGAGGAGGAGGAGGGAGTTACACAGGGTTACACTGGGGTGGTCACAGTGAACACAGCTGCGTTAATACATAGGCCTTACCGGTGCCGCCTCAAGGCAAATCACTGAACTGAATACTGTATAAACGTGTCACTTGTGTCATCCAGCATATTAGATAGACACGGACGAGTTTTGGGCACTAAGAGAGAGAGAGTTATAAGTGTGTGTGTGTGTGTGTGTGCGTGTGTGTGTGTGTGTGTGTGTGTGTGTGTGTGTGTAAAACCCTACCTGTTAAGAAATTCTCCTATATTAAGTGCAGTGACCCGGTCAGCATTACAAGTATGAGTAGCCTACGTCCTCAGATTCAGGGAAGCAAGGATGCAGTTGACTTAAGGTTTTCAAAATAGAAATAAACAGAAAACTTTGCATAATATGGAGTTTCACAAAAGAGGTCTCATTGACCCATTCATTTTGATATCTTTCTGTTTTGTTGTACTTCCAGAGGATTTATTTACCTTTGGAAAGACTTCAAAATTCAGGAGGTAGAAATGGCCTTCATTAACCCCTTCACTACTAGAGAAATCTCCTAAGATGAATAAAAAAGTCTATCGTTAGGTAGAAGTAAACGGAAAAGACGTCCTCATGTTGAAGGGGAAAGTTTCTAGAAAGCCAGAAGAAGAAAGATGATAGCAAATAAACAGAAGGAAATAGCATAAAAGAAGTTGCTAATAAAAGGAGGAGGAGGTTGAGAGTGTACTGGATTTGATTAACAGACAACGAACAATAGACGAAGGAAATCTGGAATGACGTAGAATGGAGAGAGGAGGAAGATAGAAGGGAGAGAAGTTTGGGAGATAGTGAGGAAGTTAGAGCGAGAGGGGTAATGTGAGAGGAAGGGGAGAGACAAAAGGAATGACGCTGGAATGGTGAGAAAGAGAGATAGGGGAAAGGGGATAATATATCATTCCAAAGCTAAAGGGAGTATTAGGGAGAGATAATCCTCAAAGAAGGGTGGGAATGAAAGACGAGAGTAAATGTGCATGCAGAAAAACTGTAATAGTAAAGAGGAAAGAGAGGGATACGAGGAGAGAGAGAGAGAGAGAGAGAGAGAGAGAGAGAGAGAGAGAGAGAGAGAGAGAGAGATTTTTAAAATCTGTATTTGCACAGTATTAATTCATAAAAGTTCCTTTGCAGGACGCCAGACATGCTGGGGGGGGGGAGTGATAGTAAGAAATAACCCTTACCAGTGCTGACAGAGTACGAATGGAGGACAGGGTGTCAGTTGGAAGTGTTGTTATGTGAAAAATGAGTGTTGTACTGTCCATGTTTGTGTGTGCCAGCGTTTACCTGTGTCACCAATACAACAGGTCTTTTTTTACGTGTCTGACGCTGGGCAGTGGGCAAAGAATTCGTAAGATGTTCCATAGGGGTTAGTAGACCCACTTGCCACACCTCTTCACATGTCACCACTTTGACACAATTACCCAATGTCCATATTAAATACATGTTTGGGCCGTCTCATTCACGAATGGTGTGATGATTCTAGCGGGGGTGTTTTTACAACATGGCAGTCGGTCATCCGCAAGATTACTAAGGTGTGATTTGATGAAGTTTAAATAGTAAAACTGTTCGCTGCCCTAGTCTCGGATCGCAATGGCATCCTTCGGGGGTCAGATCACTTTTCTAACCAGTGTAACACGTGCTGGCATAATGCAGCACAACAACACCCAGTGTAAGTGTCCACCACGGTGTTGGTTGGAACCCTAGACTGGCAGTATACGCAGCACGAGATGACACTGCCAGCCACTGACCCACGACATCTCTGGCCACCAACATATGGCGTTGAGGCGAGGCCCAGTGGACTGTACTGTTTTTATATTGTAATTACATTGTTTTCTTACGACTAGTATGGATTCGAGTATTAACTTTGTAATGGTGATGTATACTTTTTTTTTTTTTTTTTTTTTTTTTTTTTTTTAAACACGTTGGTCCACCGTCCTGACCTTTGGCCAAACTTTTAACCATTGTCTTTGATGTAAGTTTTTGATAGTCACCAGCAACACTTTAAATGCTTAACTCCACCGTTTTTTTTTTTTTTAGTTTCACGGAAGTTCGTAATTTATTTACTCTTTTTTTCCAACGAATAAGAGAAATAGGATTAGGATGGTAACAGTTATGATGATGATGATGATCATGATGAGATCCTTTTTTCATTTAGTCTCCCGTTGTTGTCTCCTGATATCTTCCCGTTTGTCCATCTTTGGTAAAGTGCATTTATTTTTTAGTGTTTGTGCTATTTTTATAAGCAGATTTTTTTTTTTGTATGATGTGCCGTTTCTTCGTGTATTTATACTGACAACCCATATGATAAAAGTAACAGGAGGTAGTTGTAGGACACCGACGTTGTAATTAACCTACTCATGTTTGTGTCCACTGTCTCCTCTGTAAGTCAGTGTTGAGGCAGCCCGAGTTATATGGACGGTAACAGTGCCGTACCTTCACTGCATTGTGAGAATATGGAAAGGAAAATAGGTCACAGTTAGCCTAAGTAATCGAATATTACATAATTTGCTTTGACGTGTAATTAAAAGAAAATAGTTTGGGCAGTATAAACTAACCACTGGTAAAACAAGAGTAGCAATATGCAGTACATTTCGTAGTTGAGAATTGCATAAAGAAATTACATTACCTACAGAGACTGGAAATACGAATTATTACCACTGTCTTCATTCTTCTGGAATTTTCGCCTTCTTTCTGCCTACCCCCTCCTCTTCCTCTCTCCTTCCCTCCGACCTCCGCTCTCCATTCCCATCCTCCTCCTCCTTTTCTCGCCTTCCACCCTCCACCAAACCCTTCTTCCCGGCTTCCCTCCCTCATTTCTTTCCTTTCCTCTCGCCTGCACCTTCACTCTTCCTTTTTCTTCCTTCCCTGTCCTTCTTTTCTGTTTTGTAAATTCTCCCTTTTTTCCTTCCTCCATCCCCCTCTCCTGCTCCTCGTTTTTCCTCCCTTTTGCCACCCTCCCTGCCCCCATCCCTTCTTCATCACTTTGTTGTCACGTACGAAAATAATAGTTCCAGCTTTTTCTCTTGCTTCCCCACTCCCTCCATCCACTCGTTCCTTCGTCTGTTTTTACTCCCTCCTTTTTCTCCTTTCCCCCTTCCATCCCGTCCTCTCTTTGCTTACTTTCTCTCCTCCAGCCACCTTCTCGTCTTCCCTACCTCCATATTCTCCTTCCCTTCCCTCACCCCTTTTCCCTCCTCCTCTTCCCTCCCTCCTATCGCCCTTCTTAGCTTATTCTGCTTAACTCATCATTCATCCTCCATCTCCACCTCTTCCCCTCTGCCCCTCCGTCCCTCCATCCTTTCATTTTTTTTTTCTCCTCCCATCTCCCCACCCACTCTCCCTTCTCCCCATCCCATTTCCTTCCTTCTCCATTTCTTGTCGCCCCCTCCGTTCTTTTCTCCACTCCTCCTCCTCCCTCCTCCTCCTTTCTGTCCACTCCTTCCCTCCTTATCTCTCTTATATTCCACTTCCCACACACCCTGTCTTACACCGACTCCTCCATCCCTTCCCCCGTCCCTCCTCTCCGTAGCCTCTTGCCCTGATGAGACTGTGAGATAAAACTTGTGAATTAAGGTAAAGTTGAAGGCAGGTGCTGTTTCACTGGTGTGGGGAATACGGAGCGAGGAGGAGTTTGGAGGGAAGAAAGGTGGGAGAAGGGAAGGGAAGGGAAAGGAGGAGGAGGAGAAGTTTGGGAGGAAAGGATGAAGAGTTGGAGGCTTCGAGAAAGTGGAGAAAGGGTAGGAAGGAATGGGAGAAAGAAGTGGAGGCTTGGAGGGGGAGGAAGAGAAAGGGTAGGGAGGGTGGGAGGGAAGCGAGACGACAAGTTGAAGGGAGCAGGGGGAAGGAGGGGGAAGGATGGGCTGAAGGATGCAGAGAAGGTAGAGGGTGGGAGGAAAAGTAGTAGTTAGGGAGGCTGGCAGGATAAAGTATGATGGTAGGATGGGAAGAAATGGAGGAGGAAGAGTAGGAGGTTTGGAGGGAAGGGTGGGAAGAGGGGAAAGGAGTAGGGAGTAGGATAGGTAGGAAGAGTGGACGGTTTAGGAGGAAGGATGGGAGGATGAGGGTAGAAGTGAGAGGATAAAGGAAGGAGAAGAGAAAAGGGGGATGAAGATAGTAGAGAGGAGGGATGGAGAGAGAAGAAAGTGTGGGATGGGGGAGATGAGACTGGAGGGATAAGGAAGAAGAGAATAGGAGGTTTAGAGGAAGGGTGAAAGGATGAGAGGAGAAGGAAACAGGTAGAGAAAACATGGGAGAGAGGAGATAGGATGAGAGGATGGGAGTAAATATGAGAAGTAAGGATAGAGGAAGAAAGGAGAATGGAAAAGGGAGGGTAGGGTAAGGATGAGATATGGGAATGAGAGAGGGGAGAGGAGGGCCTGGAGAATTTGTTAAAGAGGATGATAAAAGCGTAAATATAATGGAGGGTATGGGGAGGTCTGGAGGAAGGGAGAGAATGCAGGGACTCTTGGGAGGAATGTGAAAGGAAGAAAGAAATAAAGGGGTGTAAGTAAGTTGGCAGGTATGAAGGAAGGAGCGAAAGGAGGTATAAGAAGGAAGGAAGGAAGGGAGGAAAGTGAATAGGCAAATAGGAAAGGAGGAAGGAAGGAAGGAAGGGAAGCATAGGTGTATGGCAGATTGGAAGGAAGGAAGAGAGGAAAGGAGACTGAAGACCAGGAAGAAATGCTGGATGAAGGGATAAAACAAGGGAATCAGGAAGGGAGGGGAGAGTGAAGATGGATGAGAGATCGAGGTAGGAAGAGAAGGAAAGAGGGAAACTGGCATCAAAGAAATAAGAGTAAGATATTTAAAATAAGAATCGTAAGGACGAGAGATAAAAGAAAATTAATGATAAGTTTAGGAAAAGGAAGATGCAGACGAAATAATAAGAGTAAAAAGAAACTGGTGGTAAAGGAAATAAATCTGCAGTGATATCCAGCATGAAGAATAACGAGAAAAGGAGAACAGCTGTAAGGTAGATGAGTGGGAAAAGTGGAAAGAAAAGGAAGAAACGAAAGTAGGGAAGATGAAAGTGTGAGGAAGGAAGAAAGGCAGGGAATTTGGAAGAGAAGATAAAGGAAAGAACAAGAACAGAATTTCAGATCATTAAAAAAAAGAGGGGAAGAGAGTAGGAATGACAAAAAAAAAAAAAAAAATGAGGCAGACTATAGCCAGGTCAGTACTACGGGCCCAAGCCTTACCCTGGTAACACGAGGAATCCTGCAGCTAACCCCAACTTCAGCATCATCATCATCATCATCAGCCGTTTGAGTATCCACTGCAGGACCGGCCTATCCCGACCGAAGTCGGGACGATACAGCCAATGTATCTCTACCAAGTGGCTCAGGCTGTCTGGTAGAGATTGTATGTAGGGTGAGAAGTGCTTGTAAGTGTAACTGTAGTGTTGGAGTGGCTTTGGATGTGTGTGTAGTCTGTGAACCAAGTGTAATCGGCCCGCGCAAGCCGACTGGGTGCAAGCATACTTTACAGTAAGCGACACTGATTCAACCACAGCACCCCTTGTGTCCGCCAATGCAATACGTGGCCGGGTGAACATTCCCAAAGTTTATTTCCCTGGCGGGGCGTGAACCCTGGTCCACCCGTGTACGAAACGCACACTCTACCACTGTACCAACTTAGTGAATTATATATCTCATTCCCTCCCTCATTACTGTACACTGATTCTCTCTCTCTCTCTCTCTCTCTCTCTCTCTCTCTCTCTCTCTCTCTCACACACACACACACACACACACACACACACACACACACACACACACACACACACACACACACACACACACACACACACACACACACACACACACACACACACACACACACACACACACACACACACACACACACACACACACACACACACACACACACACACACACACACACACACACTTCATCGAATTGCCTGTTATATTTTCTTCTCACTTTTAAGTGCATGTGGACAGAAAATAGTTAAATCATCAAATTATTCATTTTCGTTAAATTCTTTAGCCTCTTGAGCGTCTTATTATCGGTAGGTATTTGGCCACCGTTACAGCCTAGCGTACCATTGTATTCACTTGTTATAAATACGTGCGTTTTAAAGGGTCACCCCTTGTATCGGTGTAAAAGTTTACTGTGGCGACTAGACTTATTCCAGTTTCTCATTCTGATCTCCGTGTCTCTTTCACTACACTCATGACATGTTGTGTAAACCATCTAGTTATCTGATCCCCTGTCTGTCATGTCCATCCTCTGTCACTGCCTCAGTAACTCTTCCCTACTCATCACTGCCTTCCTCGTTCTCCTTCACTCTCATTGTCTTTACCACTCCCCACGACTCTCCCGTCCCTGCTTCCCTCCCACCCTGCCTGCACCACTCCGTCTCTGTGCCTCCCTCTGGTGAACACCACAAGTGTCAGTCTTGTCTCCTTCACTTTGTTTTAACTGCAGTCTAATTTGTGGGTTGCGGGCACGGGTTTTATGTGATCAGCAAAGGAGGGAGGGAGAGAGGGATGAAGGGAAGAAGAGAAAGAAATGGATTGTTGGAGAGAAAGTGAGAGGGGAAAGGAAAGGGAGGGAGAGAGAGATGAAGGGAAGAAGAGAAAGAAACGGATTGTTGGAAAGTGAGAGAGGAAAGGAGAGGGAGGGAGAGAGGGATGAAGGGAAGAGGAGAATAAAACGGATTGTTGGACAGAAAGTGTGGGAGGAAAGGAGAGGAAAAAGAAAAAGATGAAAAGAGATAAGTGGAAGAAAGAAGATATAGTTCTGCGGGAAGGAAATGTCTGATATATATATATATATATATATATATATAGAGAGAGAGAGAGAGAGAGAGAGAGAGAGAGAGAGAGATAGATAGATAGATAGATAGATAGATAATACAGATACGGATACGTTTATGTGAAGCTGCAGAACTTGTTGAATGTTTTTGGCGTATCCGATAGAGCCAAGATTCCAGGGGCTTGAGTGATAAGTGAATGGAAGCGTGGCCCATTGGATTGGACAAATTTGGGCTGTCTGGACATTGCTGCTCTTCGTCCTGCCCTTGGGTGGGAAAGGAGGTCCGGATGATGATGATGATGAATGATGATACAGATAGCTAACTAGAGTGAGGTGGGGTGTTAGAGGATGTTTGGAAGAGAACAGAAGAAACAAATCCCTGCAGGTCCAGGGATGTCCTTAACTGAATAAAATCTTGGACATTGACCAGAACAAAATACAGTGTTCGTCGTATTGCCGAGTGAATTAGGAAGAGATGGACGGAACGGAGACAAGGAGACGATTGTGATGGAGGAAAGGAAAAGCTGAAGATGTAAAGGGTAGGAAAGAGAGTGGAGGAATAGAAAAAAAAAAAAAAAAAGCTTGGGTAATGGAATGAGGGCGAGAACTGCGAGAGAAAAGGTAAGTAAAAATGAAAATGGAGAAGATAAATGGAGGAAAAGAAAGGAAGAGAATGAGAGAAAAATGAAAGACTGGAGGGAAGAATACGTAAGAGAGATTGAAAAGGGCTCGGTGAAGGGAGAGGGGAAGATGTTTAATTAGAGAGAGAGAGAGAGAGAGAGAGAGAGAGAGAGAGAAAGAAAGAAAGTTTCCTACAAGACTGGTGTAATGGCATAAGGGAAGAGTTGAATGTGGAGTTTAACCTCTTCAGTCTAGTGATATTTTTCTTTTCATTTAGTCCACCACCAGGTCAATGATGGATGAGTATATGCTTTGTAGTTTTAAGTCTTAAGCTGAATAAAATTGTCTGGAAGTGACCTGAATAAAGCAAAAATGTCATCTCATTTGGCAAGGGTTAACGGGCAGTTTAACCTTTCGGCTGCTGTTGGTGCGCTTGGCTGTTTTATTCCGGCTAACACCAGATGTTATTGTTCTGCCCAGACGAAGTGCTAACAGTGGAACACTTCAAAACTGTTTGCGGTACTCCTAGAGGCCAAGGTGTTGTGGGTGTTCTAAGGACTTCTGTTTAGTCTGACACCAGATGACTGTGGTACAAAACACACCAGACGAGTATGAAATGGAAGTTTTTATTGATCAACAACGTATGGTTAAAAACACACATGTGAGATGAAAGTTTTTATTGATCAGCAGCGTATGGTAAAAAAAAAAAAAAACGATGTGAAGTGAAAGAGTTTATTGATCAACAGTGTTTGGTAAAAAAAAAAGAAAAAAAAAATTTCCTGATGGGAAATTTTACTGATGAACAGCGTTTCACCCTATTGAGCTTTGCCAAGTTACTAAGACATGCATCCAAAGCACATTCACATACATCCCGACTCACTGGAGGCATAAGATGGTTGGGGTTGGGTGGCGTGGGGTGGGTGGGTTGGTGTGAATGGGGTTGTGGTGGATGGGAACTTGACGTGACGGGCGATTATTATTTATTCATTTATTTTTTTTTTTAATGGAAGAAGGATGTTTAAAAATAACCTGCCATCTACCTATTGCAATGCCAAATAACGCTCGATATTCTCCTTTCCACTTTATATTATTTTGTGTTTGCAGTAAGCCAAAGGAAGATTCTGCACTTATCTTATCCGTGCTGTTAAACAAAGGGATATTTTTTTGTGGTGACTAAGATTTACTTTGCTAGAAGGCACATGGGAATATTTTGCCCTTCTGTCTTTCTCGCTAAAGCCAGTCACAGTATGTATGAATTGTAGCTGCCGGCATGCACGCGGTAGACCAACACTAATAATTTGGTCTACCTCGAGAAGTTAACCTTTTGCGCAGTTCCTTCACGACGATGGTGTATTTATTGGTTTAATTTGTTCTTGATAACCTCAGACGATTTTATTGTACTTAGGAAGGCGTTATCATATTAAACGTGTTAATGAAGACTGTAATCAAAGCCGTCTGTTCGAATAATCTGTCCTAAGCAGACTAAAATCGTTTGGGGAAACCAAGAATATAGTGCATAATACACCACCCGATTGAAGGAGTTGAAGAATCCAAGGTCCTTCCATTTTTGTCTTATTTGAGTGGTTAGGGAAAAGGTTAACTTTTCGAAAGTAAGAATTGGAGCTTAGGCTGTGGCAGTGAACCTATTGATGATGTGAATGTCATTACAACAACTTTACTGATCTTTCGCGAGACCCATCAACATGTCATAAAAATACCCTTGATAAATCCCTTACTCCAGTCCTGTATGCGACTTAAGATGTATTCAACATGGACATTGGGTACTTGCGTCAATATGGTGAAATATGAAGGTGTGCGACACGTACGAGGACAGTCTGGCCGTAGGGAACGAAGTACCACTCCCTTACCAGAGCTGAATGTATAAACACGTTAAAGTAAAAAATTCTGGCACGCACTCCTAGCCCATTGGCATTTTCCTCCAGGTCGCTGGTGCTATTTACATAATTACGCGCTGCTAGTTCTCTCCGCGACGCTGCAACTCGTGTTGCCTTTTTTCATTCGCGTAATTATCTCACATTTCTCTCTCTCTCTCTCTCTCTCTCTCTCTCTCTCTCTCCCCCCCTAATAAACTTTGTTCTGCGATGACTTATTTAAGAACTCCACATTCTGTGAATTCTGTTTTATTATTATTATTATTATTATTATTATTATCATTATTATTATTATGAAGATCTAGAAGACTAGCATTCCAAGACCGTTCGAGATAGAGACTTAAAGTTTTCAGGAGTGATTTATATTGGTTGCAGGCTTCTTTTGGCACAGTATTTTTCTTTCCTAGCACAAGCGCCCTTTTTTTTTTTTTCTTTTTTCTCAGTTTTGGCTCTCCTGTGCAGCAAAAATTACTGAATCGATTGCTTTGCAAATGTTCCAGCATGTAGTAGTCAACATATAGTAGTGCACTGGGGTAGCCTATTGATACTGAGATCCATCACATACTTATTGAGATACTGAGGAAGATCAAATGGCCGCCTCATGTCTGAAAGCGCTAAATCGGAAAGTATTTTGCCGGTGTTGACCAAACTCAATTGAAATATAGTGGCTCATGAGTGGACATGATATGCATAGTATGAATGACCTTGATCTCAAGGTCACACGTCAAAATCCGTAAAAAATTTTGAGCATTACCAAAAGTCCCTTAATATTAGGTCTACAGTGATAACAAAATTATTTTCGTCTGGAATGTGGAGTTCTTTGAATATTGCTTCGGCAATTTCAGAATTCCAGTGCATAATTTGTTCTTGGTATCACAAAAGATAATTTTATCCAGCTTAAGGCTGATATTTCGAGCTGGACAGGTTAGGTACAGTCTTCATTAACCTTTTCTTTACGAGAGGTTTGTCAGAAAAAAAAAAAGTCCTCTAGACGGAGTAAGACTATGTAATAAGGACGTCCACGGGATGAAGGGGTAACTTGATACATAATTGCGCGTCTTTTTGTCTGCTCTTTCCACTCGCAATTACTTCCATTTTCTCTTTCCAGTACTACTTTTTCTCTCTATTAACTCATTTCTCTACTCTAATTCTTGTTTTCTCTTAATTACTTCCCTATTCTCGCGCCATTAGTTCTCTCCATTAATTCTCTCCTCAGCCCCTTCACTTCGATGACATAGTTTTAGTTCCTGCTACTACCAGACGGTTTTATTGAACTTAGGAGAGACATTGAGTAGCAAAGGGGTTAATGAAGGATATACCTAGCCCTTTCTGTTTGAAAGGTATTTATTAAAAAAAAAAAAAAAAAAGCAAGACTACACTCGGACTTCAGGGGGTAAGTATTTGTGTCTTTTCTGCATTTTAGTGTGAATTTTGGCCTTTTCTTGCATTTTCATTACTTAAAATACAGGCGGTATATTCGTTGGCAAAGGATTCTTCTTAGCACGTCGACCCTGACGATTAATTATGCATATTACACTTTAACCCCGTCAACCATTATTTTTTTCCCTAAGACTCGACAGCCTTGCTTCAGTTTAGGAGAGATGTCTCATTGTGAACGGGTTAAAACAAAAAAAAAGTCTTGTGTAACATTTCCACTCCGATAACTCTGTCTTTACCACTTCTCCCCGATCACACAGTTTATGTTCGTCAGTGCTACCGCCAGACCATTCTTATCAGCTCTGAAGGTATTTTTGAAACTGGAGAAGTTAGTTTGCTTCGCCACCTCGTGCACTACAAGACATTTAGCAAAAGTTGAACAAAGTGTTGTGGATGCAGCAGGAATAAATCATTGATGCACGTCATGGGACTGAAGGGGTTAAGCTGAGTTAAGTAGTTTGGTGGCAGCAAGACCAGTGGATGGGGTAATGTTCTCTTGTAGGAGTGTCATATTCACATAATATCAATATGTTTGCATCTGTAACTGAAGGTTAGGATGTTAAACTGTATTTGGCAAATTAAATAACTGACATAAGAGGTGTTGCGAAATCAGCGGCAGTGAGAATGCAGCCACAAGGCATTTCTGAGGGTTTTATTTAAAGTGGCTTGTAGATTTCGTAATGCCTGTTCTTTGCGATTTATTCTGCAAATTACGTCTCAGTATCTTTTTGAATGTCGATATTAAAGTAATATAAGAAGCATACAAGCCATTATTAACGTGTGGTGTGCTAACAAAGACATGTTACAAGCCTCTTATGCCACCTGGAATACAGGCCTTGGCACTTCCGTCTCTTCACCAGCATACAGTACCCCATACCCCACCATGTTCATTCTTCCTTCGTTTTCTTTTCCATTCCCGTTTTTTGCAGTTCTTCCACAAGCTTTTGAAACATCCTGTATTACCTTTTTCTGTCTGCCTCTCCATCCCGCTCTCCTCCTCTAATTTCTCTCTCTCCCTCCGCCTCGTCTTTTCCTTTCCCCAGTTCCTCATTACTCCCTTCTTTTGTACCCTTTCCTTTCATTTATCAGTCACATCTTCCGCATAAATAGGTTTTCCCTGGCAGGTTTCCTCGTAATAGGTCAGTACGTCTCCCGTTTTTGTTTTATCAGTATACTGTATTCTCATCTAAATTTACTGCAGGTAAACTTCCTCTGCCTCTCCTTCCTTCCCTTTCTCTTTGTTTTCTTCCTCATTCTCCCATAACTACTCCGTATTTTCTTCTTCCCTCTCCCTCCTTCCCATTCTCCCATTCCACTCTTGCTTCTTTTCCTTCATCTCGTGCTTGTCCTTCATTTTTCTCCTCAGTTCCCCCCCCCCACTCATTTCTTTTTCTTTTCTTTTTCCCCACGTAAGTTTGACCTTGAGCGTAATTAGTTTTTCCCTGCAAATAAGCTCGTAAAAAATAGTCCTTTTGTTGTCAGTACTTCGTATGTAGGGTGTCTTTACCCACGTGGTCGATGCTGACAAAGTGAGTGCTGGTACTGTTCGTGTTTTTTTTGTGTGTTTTTTTCGTAAGGAACATTTTTTTTTTTTCATTCATTGCCAGACGCCATGTATCCCAGACGGAGTGGCCAATGGCTTAGAGTTAATTGTTTTACAGGGAGAACATATTTCTGGATAGATATTGTATTTTATATGCCGTATAAAATTCCTCAGTTATACCGTGTTGGTAAAAAGTGCAGGCATGAACATACACGAAAATTTAATTTGTTTTTCGTCCATTATTTCAAAATGTACAGTTCTAAAAAGTAAATGAAATTTTTGGAGCAACTGAACTTACCTGCATAATGTTTCCCAGTTTTTGTCTCTGTTATGTTCGCTTTGCAGTTCCTGTTTTCAAGTTACTGTAGTGAATATTTGCATGAGTATAGACATGGGTGAGACAAGGGTCACTAATACCTTGTAGACAACGCACAGGATTCGAGGGAAAGGGTGCAGCCCCTGACTTGGCTCCCACCTCCAAGAAAATGACCAAAAAAATAATGGATATCTTAATGAGTGTGATGTATAGTGGGTACATGCACTGGGTGTTGCCGTGGTGGAGGGAGTGGGTGGGTGTACACTAATAATGACTGGTGTATCTTCCATCCCAGAAGTCATCCAGTTGTAGATTTCATGATCTTAAGGGTGAAAAAATTGTATTTTGATACGTTTATCGGACATGATGTACTCTAGAGCTACCGTATGTTGATCAGGATGTTGTGGTTACACCAGTGATAAGATACTTGGCTAACCCGAGCAACGCCGGGTACCACTACGAGTATGTAAATATATCTTGTACAGTCTTCGTCTGTCATTCCATCTTAGCTTGTCTCCTGTTGTCCAGTTTCTCTCTGGCATCCTCTCCCTGAGACGTGGGTGAGTAAGGGTGATGTGGTGGTGATACAGAGTGTGGGTGATGGTTGCCATTATCCTGCCCTCATGCTAATTGTGCACACGATGACGACCAAGGGTACGACCTGAGTAGGAGGAGGGGAGGAGGGAATAATTAAGGAAGGTGAAGGAGAAGGGAGGAAGGCAATAATGTGTGAGAGACGAGCAGGTGAGGAGAGAAGGAGGGAATTACAAGGCAGAGATGAGGAGAGGAGCAAAGGAGGGAATTACAAGGCAGAAATGTGGAGGTGAGGATCGAAGGAGGAAATTACGAGGCAGAAATGAGGAGGTGAGGAGAAGGAGAGACGGCAGGAATGAGAGAAGGTTGGTTGACAAGGGGAGGGAGAAGGGAAGGATAAATCAGGGAAGGTGATGATGAAGAAGCGAGGAAAGGAGGAGGAAGTGAAAGCCAGGAGTTATGAGTGAGAGAAAGAGAGAGAGAGAGAGAGAGAGAGAGAGAGAGAGAGTGAAACTGAAGGGTCAGCTAGGTAGAGAGAAGAGCCGACTGTTGAAGAGAAAAACATTAGTAGGATTCTGAGTGAAAAAAGAGGGACTGAAAAGAGAAAAAAATGGTGAAAAAAGCCAACTTATTTATGAAATCCAGGGAGGTAATAAGAAAGAAAATAATCCATTGCCCTGTGGACGTCCTTTGTATTTTATTCTTTCTATCTGTTAACGATTTTTATTTCAGTTTAAGTGATTTTTCGAACTAAAGGGTTTAGATGTATCATTTATTAACGTCTTCACTACTAGGGTGTGTTAATCTGAATATAATCGACTGATGATATCAAGAAAACATTAATTGAGACGTCATATTATTGGAGGAAATAAAGGGTAATGGGAGAGAGAAAAAATGAGGACGAACAAAGTTGGAGTGGGGATCATAATAAATATATGCCGTTAATGCATACCGGTGATCTGTATGGTTATATTTATTAACACTGGGTACGTGAAAGTGTTGCTGTGGCCCTATTTTATGACGATCAATTTTAAAACACCTGTGAGGAGAGGCAGTGGGTAGAATCTTTTCCAGTTTATATAACTTTAACAGCTACGAGGTACAGTGGTCAGTCTTCTCATATTTTTCTTCCTCTGTTTATGTTACGACACAAAAAATCAGGAGTTTGCTTTTTGTGGCGATCTCAAGTTTCGTGATATGTGTGGTGGTGTTGTGCCCAGTCATTAATGTGTACACTGGTGAACTATAATTCATTGTGACCCTGTAATCCCACCACTGGCTGGAGGGAAGTCGTAGCCAGGGTCTCACACACAATGAAGATCTGTTATCCAGTGTTCTATACTGGTTTCACTCTAGCTCGGCCTAAAATTGCTGTTTCTCCATCTTGTATGCTGAGTTGTAACAGTGGATCAGCGTTAGACTATAGTCATGAGGAAGTGCTACGAAAAGAAGGAGAGCCGTTGTATCTTCTTTTTCTGTTGCTGAAATAATCTACCAAACGAAAAGTCTGGGCCAAGTTAATATGGAACAAGTTTGGTTTGAAGATTTGTTTGACGACTCGAGGAACAGTTGTCTATGAAGTTACTCATTTAGTGGAAAATATGCTTCGACCTACCATTAACTAGTGTTGGTTCCGTGTCAGACTCGGGGCAACGACTTTCTTTCAGCCATGGATACGGGTAGAGGCTAACCATAAACAATGGTTCACGAATATATGTCACTTGGTGTCTCCCTTTATCTTTACGGTGATGCCTACCAGTTGTTTGTAGTCTGTCCTTGTTTCATAATCAGGAGTCCAAGACTGTATTATTTCTCTATGGATATCATCACAATCATCATCCGGACCTCCTTTCCCACCCTAGGGCAGGGTGAGGAGTAGCAATGTCCAGACAGCCCAAATTTGCCCAGTCAAATGGGCCACGCCTCCATTCACTCATCATTCAAGCCCCCGGAATCCTGGCTCTATCGGATACGCCAAAAACATTCACCACGTTCAGTAGCTTCACATAAACGTATCCGATAGAATCAGTCCGGACGCTGCCACGTTAAAAAGGGGTGCCAAATCCCTGATTATGCACTTCTCCTCACAACATTCATCCAGCCAGCTCGATCTCTTGTCAGTTCCTTAGCCTCACCGACTTCCAAACTTCTCTTCCTCATACACTCGTCCACCATATCTCTCCACCTCCTTGGCCTACCCTGCCTCCTGCCTCCTTCAAATTCGCTCAGATATACCTTTTTCACGGATATTATCATGGAAATTCTTTTTGTCTGATGTGGCAGACTGACTGCGTGGGGGAGAAGAGAATGGTTCTTAGCACCGTTATTCCGATAACGCATTATATATTCTGTTCTTGCTTTTTCAGGGTTAATAAAATTACCTTATGAGGGACTTTTCCAACTGGATGAGTTACACGTATCATTAATTAACAACTTCACTGCTAGAGTTTAATAAAATCTGAATATAATTGTCTGGTGGCAGTCTGGATAAAGTTAAAAAGACGTCCTCTGGCTGACAGATTAAAATGATCTCAGAAGACCTTAGTTTTGCTCCGGGTTTTCTCATTAGTTTACCCACTCTGGGAAAATGAAGTCTGGCTCTTGCGTATGTATGTACATGTGTGTGTGTGTGTGTGTGTGTGTGTGTGTGTGAGAGAGAGAGAGAGAGAGAGAGAGAGAGAGAGAGAGATGAATAATTTTTGAGATGCTTGGACACATTGCGTTTTAAAGACTGGAGGTGGTTGGCAGGGTGAAAGAGATTGAGGAGGACTGCTGGTGTATCTTACCGCTCTCTGTCTCTGAGGTAATGAAGGCGAAGTAACAAGAGAGAAGCAGTTAGCAGTAATGAAGGTGGGGTGAGGTAAGGTGGAGTGGAGGAGCAACACATGAGAAACACTGAAAGCATAAGGCGGGAATGATGATTACAGGAAGAGGGTGAACGTGAAAGAGGTAGTTGTTTGTGAGAGAGTGAGGTGGGAGATGACTTTAAATTAGCGTTTAACTCATATCTCTGGTGATCTGAAGCAACTCTTGTATTATATTCAGTCTATTGGTGGACGATTATATTTTGCTGAGAGTGAGGTACAAAACCTTGAGGTTGTTAACTTCGCCAATGAAGTTGGACGGAGTTTATGTATTCGCCAGTTTGTGTGCCTGTTTGTGTACAAAGTATCTCAAAAGTTGTAACCTGATTCCGGTGAAATCATGTAGGTAGATGGGCAGTGGGTCAAGGAAGAATTTATTAGATTTCGAGTTGCATTCATAACCGGATTCAGGAATATATCACATACATTTGTCTTGACAGCAGACTAAGACCGTAGAAGTGACTGTGAGACCGTAAAATTAATTAATCGTCTGTTAGGAAGGAGGCATTACATCATTAAACAGTAACTTTTATTGGCGCTGGAGGAGGAATGGTCTTTCTGAGTGCCATTAGTTAATATTGTTATCATTAAGTCTCCTGATCGCAACAGCTATAATGTTTTATTTCAGCAATTGGTGGACGATATGTTTCAGCTGAGAGTCAGTTGTGCTAACCTGAGAGTGTTAATACTGTTCCCATACACTCTTATCATTATAACAAGTTGAGTATTGTAATCCAGAAAACGTTTGACGAATACATTCAAATTAGAGTGAGTCATAAGAACCTGAAAGTCGTAAAGGAACTGAGCGACCATGACAGAGGGGAGAGTGACTGATTGTGAGGGAGGGAGTGAAATGATGAGTTTGAATTAACATGTAAGAGAAAGTGGTTTAATGAGAGAGAGTGTGTGTAAGTGAAAGATTGTAATTTAGTTTCAGTAAGAGACTGACGTTGTGAAGATGTCAGAATAATGTGTGACAGTGAGGAGAGTGAGAGTGAGTTATGGTATGACTGAGTTACCATTGAGTAATTGCCACTGAGTGCTAATTAAGGAAAGGTGATGGTACGGGTATTATAGTAGGAAAACAAACGACCAAGATTGACTGAACGAAAAAAAAAAGTAGGAAGTATCGGTTGGAGAAACTGGACGAGTGAAGGAGGGAGAACCTGTTACTGCTGAATAGTTATTTTGATTGAAATAAGAGAATTTCGAGAACGTAAATGATGCGTGAATGTGTGACCCATTTCAGTGGACACTGTGTTTAACGCTCAGCCAGCGATGACTAACTCTCAGTTGAATAAAATTGTCAGGCGTTAGGTCGAATATTACACTAAGGTTGTTCCACCTCCAAGAGAGATGCTTGTGTGCTTCATTATTCTTGTATTTATAGTCGTCCCATTGTATTGGTGGGAAAGATGATGATGATGATCGTGGTGGTGGTGAAAGTCGTTGCCAGATTCAAGGAAAATATCTTAAAATTGCCAGCGAGAGAAAGTGAGAGGCTGAAAGGCTAAAAGCTAATGAGAAAATGGTAGATTATGAATGTAATACTGATTGGAAGTGGGTGGCCGAAAGGGAACTTAAACAGTCAGTGAGGGAAAGTCGGAGTGGCTGAGTTTGGGTAAGACAGAGTGAGTGAGTTATTGTGAGTAAACAATCAGTGAGGGAAAGTCTGAGTGGCTGAGTTTGGGTAGACAGAGTGAGTGAGTTATTGTGAGTTAGTGGATTAGTGTAAGACAGTGAGTTGAGTGAGACAGTGAATGAGTTGGAGTGATTAAGACAGTGAGTGAGTCAGAGAGATGTTAACCCCCATCTGCCCGATTATAGAAAGCCAAAGGAAGAAAGATGATAGCAAATAATAGAAGGAAATAGCGTAAAAGATGTTGCTAAAAATAGGGGAAGTAGATTGAGAGAACAGAATGTACTGGATTTGATTAACAGACAACGAACAAAAGATGAAGGAAATCTGGAATAGGGCGTAGAATGGAGACGGGAGGAAGATAGAAGGGAGAGAAGTTTGGGAGATAGTGAGAAAGTTGGAGAGGGAGGTGTAACGTGAGAGGAAGGGAAAGACGAAAGGAATGATGCTGGCATGGTGAGAGAGAGAGAGAGGGGGGGGGGATAATATATCCTTCAAAAGCAATAGGGAGTACAGCATTAGGGAGGGATAATCCTCAAAGAAGGGTGGGAATGAAGGATGAGAGTATATCTGGATGCTGAAAAACGGTGAAGGGAAAGAGGAAAGGGAGGAATACGATGAGAGAGAGAGAGAGAGAGAGAGAGAGAGAAACTTTTAAAAATCTGTCTGTACAGTATTAGTTACTAAAAGATCCCTTGCAGGACACTGGACGTGCTCGGGGGAGAGCGATAGTCAACAGTAACCCTTACCAATGCTAGCAGAGAACGAATGGAGGACAGGGTCTCAGTTTGAAGAATGATGTATGTGGAAATGAAAGTGTTGTACTGTCCATGTTTGTTTGTGTCATCAATACTACCGGCTTTTTGTTTGTTTGTTTGTTTGTTTCCGACTCTGGACAGTGGGCAAAGAATTCATAATACATTCCACAAGGCTTAGCAGTCCTACTTGCTGCACTCTTTCATGTCACCACTTGGACACTAACACCCAACATCCATATTAAATACATGTTAGGACTGTCTGATTCAGGACTGGTGTGGTGGTTTTAGTGGGGGTGTTTTTACGATATGCCAGTCGGTCTTCCACAAAATTAGTAAGATGTGTTTTAATACAATTTAAATAATAAAACTGTTCGCTGTCCCAGCCTGGGATCGTAATCACGTTCTTTCGGACGGCAGATCACTTTTCTAACAAGTGTAACACGTGCTGGCATAATGCAACACAACAACACCCAGTGTAAGTGTCCACCACGGTGTTGGTTGGAACCCTAGACTGGCAGTATACGCAGCACGAGATGACACTGCCAGCCACTGACCCACGATATCTCTGGCCACCAACATATAGCCCAACCTATAGCGTTGAGGGAATGCATAATGTACTTTACTGTTTTTTTTTTATTATTGTTTTCTTACGACTAGTACTGTTTCGAAGAATGACATTTTAGTGGTGATAATTTTTTTTTTTTTTTTTAATATAACGCGTGGTGGTTCTCCTTCCTGAACTTTGGCCAAACTATAACCATTGCCTTCGATATCATAGGTTTTTGATAGTCACCAGCAACTTTTAAATTCTGAACTCCACCTTTTTTGTGATAGTTTCGGAAGCTCTTAGTTTCTTTACTCTGTTTCCCAACGAATAACGAGAAATAGAATAAGGATGATGGTGGTTTTGATGATGGTGATGGTGATGATGGGGATGACGGTGATAATAATATCCTTTTCTCATTAGTCTTTTGTCGTCGCCTCCTGATATTATCCCCCATGTCTACCTTCTGTAAACTGTCGTCTTCTAGCGTGTATGCTACATTTCTAAGTAGTCATTTTTTATTATATGCTCCTTCGTCGTGTACTTATATTAATCTTTTCCCACGATAAAGACAAAGCAAGTATATAGTTGTAATTAACGCTGTCTTGGTGGTGACATCTATAGTATTGTGTTGCAGTCAGCGCCAGACTATTTCACTTAGTTAACACTGATTCATACTGAGGCACTTACATTATAAATTAACTCCTGCCTTCTGGGTACGAGCATACCACCTGTGTGTTGGCCCACCAGGGGTTTGAATTATTAACTTCATTATCCCCTTCAGCCCGAGGACGTAATATTATTATTTTATACTTTCTGCTTCCATGCGATTTAATTCAAATTAGGAGAACATCCCCAATAATGAAGGGGGTTAATGTCGGCTACAGGTGTATCTGATTACTGCGGGTCGGTAAGTCTCCTGAACAAACTCGCATGAAGATAGCAAGAACAAACTAAAAAGGTTGAAGGAGTGAAGGTTGCAGAATATCTCTAATACAGCCATTAAAAAATGTAAGCAGATATCCCAGTGTGTCTTGCAAGTGTTTTTACGTATAAGGGAATAGTGTGATGGTAGCCAGAGATCCGAATAGGAAATACTGACGTAAGCTATAACCTTTTCAGTCCTTTGGTATTCGTATAACTGAATGAAATAGTGTACAGTAGCCGTAATTAACTAGGAAAGGTGGACACTGAGACTGGACGGGATGTGGAAGGAATTTAATCCACGCAGTTCCAACGTAAAAAAAAAAAAATAATCTTTATAGTAATTACTGAAAAAAATATATACCGTATATCCATTTTAAACATGTAAGTCAGCCGCTTCATTACGAGATGTATTCCGTCAGGTAATTACAATCGTGTGACGGTAACAGGACTGTGACCTCAATGTGTTCATCATTGTGCAGAGGTTAAGGGTGAATTTTCTAGTACGCCAGATTTAGCCCCTTAAGTCCAATGACGTATTTTACATTTTATTCAGGTTATTGGCAGACGAGTTTATTCAGCTAAGACGGACATCGAAACAGACTACTGCTCTAGTGAGATAGGATTTCGGAAGGTTAAATTTTCTGGTCTCAGTCTTTTATAGCGTATTCTCTGATTTTGCTTTCTCAGTATGAAGTCAGTTTTCAGGCATCCAGGGAAAACTGAATATTGATTTTGCCTTCTCTTCTGTCATTCTCTTTCGTTGATTATTTGTGGAGAGATTACATATTTTTTTCTAGCGAGGTCAGGTTCGAGGTTGTCCGATAATGCATTTTGAGTGCGACTTTCAGGTGGATCTACAGTGAGTGACAAGCTAAATGGTTTCCTGTACTGCCACAAGCCAATTATTACGTTGGGTGGTAAGCATATAGCCAGCAAATGGTTTAGTGGGTTAAGGCTATCCCAACGTGATGTGGCCTATGATAGTTCAGCGCTAGGAGTGGTTGGGGTTTTTGCTCACAGAACACCCGTGAGGGACGAGTGACAGGTCTCCTCTCCTTAAATGTCTGGAATGAGCAGCCGAGCCGCGGCCACTACGTTCCAGGTGGACCAACACAGATTGAGGTTTGCCAATTCCTTAGCTTCTTGCAATGGTAAATTCTGCGTTAATGTGCTTCTTGCTGTTTCCATTAAAAGTCACAACGTTGACACACCCAGTACTACATGAAAGGTAGCTGTGCCATTTTTACTTACGGATGGACGGTTGACTGTGCTAAAAAAAAAAATGGGAAGGATAATTGGTCCTGGTTAACATAAGTACGAGTAAAACAGTATTTGAGGATTTGGTGTAAAGTATAACATTAAAACCAAAATTGGAGACAGTGTAAGTTTAATAAGGGTAAAACAAGAGTAGATGTATATAGTTTATTTCGTAGCTGAGCATTACACAAAGAAATGGGAATTGTACAGAGACTGGAAGGAAGAATTATTACCACTGCTCCCTCGTCCTGAAATTTCATCTTTCTTCTGCATACCCCTCTCCCTCCTCTTGCACTACCTCCTCCTCCTCCACCACACCCCTCCTCCTTTCTCTCTCCTTCCTTCTCACCCATTCATTCGCTCTCCTCCCCTTTTTTTCTTCTTTCCTCCCTTCACCCCACCTGTATTTGCATCTCGCCTGTCCCCCCCCCCGCCCTCTCTCTCTCTCTCTCTCTCCCTCCCTCCACCCATCCCCCTTCTCGCCACCTCCCTTCCCTTCCCTCTTTTAACTCCCTCTCCTCTCTTATATCCCCTCCTTCTCCCTCTCCGTAGTCTCTTACTCTGATGAGGCTGTGACGTAAAACTTATGAATTAATGTAAAGCTGAAGGCAGGTGCTGTTTCACGGGGGGCGGGGAGTAGGAAGAGAGGGAGGGATGGAAGGAGGAAGGAATGAAGAAGTTTGCAGGGAAGGAAAACTGGAGGATGGAATAGGGAGAAAGGAAGAGGCAAGAGCGGATGGAGGCGGAGAAGGAGAGAGAAAGAGAGAGAGAGAAAGAGAGTATGAGCGACAGTTTTGAAAGAAAAGTAGAGTTGTAGGCATGGAAAGGGAAATGAGAGGTTTTTTGGGGAGCAAAGATTGAAGGCCTGGTAAAGGAGGGAGCAGGGAAGGGAGGGAGGAAAATGAGAATGGGAAGAAAAGAGGGAGGAGGGAAGAGGGAGGAGGAGAAAAAGAGAAGGTATAGGAAGGTGGGAGGAACAGTAGAAGAAAGGAAGGATTGGATGTTGAGGAAGATGGTATGGAGGGAGGAAGAGTAGGAGGTTTGGAGGCAAGGACAGGAGGAGGGGAAGAGGAGGAGGGAGTAGGATAGGGAGGAAGAGTAGGCAGTTGAGGAGGAAGAGTGGGAGGATGAGTGGATATGAGAGAGAGGGAGAAGACAAGCCAGAGGAAGAATGGGGGGAGAGGAAAGTGGGCAGGAGGAAGGGAAGATGAGAGATGGAGAAAGAAAGAGAGAGCAGGAGGTTCAGAGGAAGGGTAGGAAGATGATGGGAGAAAAAAGGGAGTAGACAAAATTGGATCGAGGGAGAAAAGGAGGAAGTTGGAGAAGAGAGGAAAAGGGAAGGATTGAAAGAAGAAGAGAGAGAGTGAAGGGCAGGGGAAGGATGAGATATGAGTATGGAAGAGGGAGGAGGGAGGGAGTCTTGGAAGAAACTAGGAAAGAAGGAAGGAAGGAAGGAAGGAAAAGAGAATGGAGACCTGGATGAAATGTGGGATGAAAAGAGTGGAGGAGTGAAGCAGGGAGGAAGGGAGGAGAGACTGAAGGCGGGGGAATGACTGAGATGTGGAGAGGAGACAGGGAAAAGGAAGACTAGCGGGAATGAAATAAGAGTATGATATGTAGAATAAGAAGCAGCCAGGATGAGGTGTAAGGATATTTATAGAAGAGTATGATAAAAAGGAGATATAGACGAAAGTATTAGAGTAGGAACACGTGGGAAGTAACGACAGTATGCCCCCAATAACCCCCGGCCTGAAGAACAGCAACGAAAAGAGAACAGCTGTAAGAAAAGAAGGTCAACAAAATAAAAGGAAAGGAAAGACGAAAAGAAAGAAGAGAAAAATACGAAAACGTTAGGAAGGAAGAACTGTAAGGAATAATCAAGGGGGAAGAGTAAGGAAAGAACAGGAATAGTGTTGCAGATCAGCAAGAGAGGAAGAGTGAGGGAGAATTAGTAATGAAGAAAGTAACAAGAATAAAAGTGTTGTAGGGTAATGCCGGTGCAGTACTAAGAGCACCAGCCGTGGCCTGGTAACGAGTGTATACCTGCAGTGAACACCAACTTGGGTACCTTATGCATCTCACACCCACCCTCATTATTCTCTCTCTCTCTCTCTCTCTCACACACACACACACACACACACACACACACTTGGTTCATTTTTACGTTCATTAGAAATGAAAACTAGTTATATAAGTTATAAACATCATGGCCTTCGTTGTCTTTTTTAACCATTTGAGGGTATCGTAGGTATTTTAATCAGGATGGCTACCCCTATATGATACGGTTTTATTTAGCTGGGAGAAATTTCTGCCTTATATACAACAGTTTATATCGGCTTAAAAGTTTGATGCGGCAAGTAGAATTATTCCAGTAGTTCTTTCTGATCATCGTATGTCTTCCATGTGACTCGATAGGTTGCATGTACCGACCTGGCACCTGATCCTCTGTCTACCACTTCCATTGTCAATCACTTTGCCTTTTTCCATCCTGCCCACTACTGTGTCATTTTGTCTGTCTATGCCTTGTGCGTATTCTTCCTCTCTCTTCTCTGTCCTTCGCTATTCTTAGTTCTATTACTCCCCATGACTCTCCCTGACTCTCCATTCCTGCCTCCCTGCCACCCTGCCTGCACCACTCCGTCACTGTGCCTCACTCTGGCCTGTCTCTGGTGAACACCACAAGTGCCAGTCTTGTCTCCTTCACTTTGTTTTAACTGCGGTATTACTTGGGGTTACGGCCGCGGGGTTTAGGTGGTCAGTAGAGGGAGGGAGGGAGAGAGGGTGAGAGGGAGTGAGGAAATTAAGGGACGGTTGGTGAGAAAGTGAGGGAGGGTAGGAGAGAAACAAGAGAAGAGTGACGAGACAAGTGGAGGGAAGGAGGTAGTATGACGAAGAAAACGATGGTGAGAGAGAGAGAGAGAGAGAGAGAGAGAGAGAGAGAGAGAGAGAGAGAGAAGGGAGGCAGAAAAGCGCGAGAGAGAGAGGAGAGAGGCATAATGGCATCAGTAGTTTAAAGCAGAGTTCAACTCTTTTAGTCCTGTGACATTTTTCGTTTTAATCAATCCACCACTACACGATTTTATTCAGCCTGAGGGAGATATCTGTTAGTTGAATTGAGGGCTTAAGGATGCATATATGTACAGTCAGGGAAAGTTCCGCATTATCCACTGTTCGGAGCATTGGTGGTCGACGAATAGTCACGAAGCTGCAACCAGACCCACTTGTCTGGTACCTGGAGTGGAAGGGAGGGTGTCCGGGGATGGGACGGTTTGAAGAGTTGCTCACGTCACAGTATCAGTACATGTTTACCCTCAATGGTATGCTTCTATGCCTTCGTTTTGTAATGTTCGATAGGATTGATAGTTACAGAGAATGATCTTATAATTAGGACTTCCCATGTCTTTCTGTTTAAAGGAAAACGAGAAACCTGTTAATCGTCATATAGATTGTTTTATTATTATTATTATTATTATTTATTATTATTATTATTATTATTATTATTACACACTACCTTAGACTCTAATTACGAGATGAATAATTATCAGAATAACACTGGAAATGTTTGAAGGCGGATGTTTACAGTGGGATGGCAAAGGATAAATAAATAAACAATTTTATAAGAATTTACATATATATAGATAGACAGATAGATAGATAATATAGAGGTTTTCGAGTCAACACATAATATAAATATATGTTAAATCGTTACGAATATATCCTGGGGAAACGACTGATGTTGAAGTCGAAAGGGAAGGAAAGCATTCAAACCTCAGTCCGAACCCAGCAAACTTCCATAACTTTCTTGACAACACTAACTCTACAGACAACTACATAATCTTTTTCATAAAATGCCAGCATTATATTGTCATCAATCCTTACTAAAGTACTGGTAACTCAAACACCGACCAAATCATACATTGCTGACCTACACGTGATTCTTAATCTATCACTAAACCCTCCTCTGCCCCCAATCCCTCACCTCCCCCTCCTTCACACTAACAGTTACTAGACATATATATGAGGTCTGGCTGCCTCTTCAGATTCACCTGTCTCACACCAGTGCTTCGGGAGGTGGGTAATGCGGAACTTTCCCCGATTGTACACGTACGTTTTCCAGTTGGAAAAGCTTCTCAAGCTGAAGAAAATCGTCTGGCAGTAGCAAGAATAAAGCGAAAAGCCCATCTTATCGGGAAGGATTAACGGGCGATATAACCTCTGCACTGATTTTGGTGGGATGGGATGTCTTATTCCTGCTAAGACCAGACGACTTTATTCAGGTCAGACAAATACCAGGCTTAAAAACTATACAAGTAACCCTATGGTGCCTTTACGAATTGTATTTTGCCTTTCACCAGATGTTTCAGTTTTAAAAAATAGTCTTGTGAGGTGGAGGCGTTTATTGAGCAACAACGTTCCGCATTACTTGGCTTTGTCATACTGTAACTGGGCGTAGAATTGCCACATCTCCATCTTGAGCACTGAGCTATAGCAAAAGTTTAAAATCAGAATACAATCATAGTTACAAAGAAGTGGTATAGAAATGATGTAGTGCGTACTGTTGTCTTATTCTGCACTTGAACTACGGGAAATATGCTGCAGTATTATTAAAGCCCCGCTGAGTTAAGATGGATGAAATCTAGGCAAAATATAGATCTGATACTGAGGCGTTACGATACATCTCGTGCAGGGTTGGCATTAACAAAAATCCACCCCCCCAAAAAAAACCACCCACCCTCAAAGAAAAACACTAAAAAACCCAGCTTAAGTGGGTTTTGGGGGGGGTTTCTGTTTTTTTTTTTTTTTTAGTTTTTAATATAGTTAAATTTTACATACAGAAATGTAGGTTTACATCATATTGATAAATGTGGTCTACATACATGTACATTCAAATTTTAAAACCCATTAAGATCTCCCTTTAAAATCCATTAAGATCACCCGTCCATTTCCTGTACAGTACAAGTTAACAGAGGCTTTGTGCAACCGGACCACCTTGTAGCAAAAACAACATGTCTTAAACAAGTGTCTGTTCTTCAGATAACACTTATAACCTTCTGTATCACACTAAATCACTTTTTAATTGCTTAATTGATATGCATATAAATATGAGGAATAAGAACTCCCCCCCAAAAAAAAAAAAAACAATAAAACCCAATAAACCCCCCCAAAAAACGGTGGGCTGGGTAAAAAAAAAAAAAAAAAAAAAAAATCCAACCCTGATTCTCGTCTGTGGGAGAATGCCACTATCATAAGGATTTCCCTGCTTTGCCATCTTTTCCCCACCATACCATACCATACCATACCATACCATACCATACCATACCATACCATACCATAACCCATACGTCTACCATTCCCTTCATTCCTTCTTTCCCTCCTGTCTTTCCTCAGTTCTCCCTCATTCTCTTTTCACTACCCCATATTTCCTTCCTCTGTCTGTCTGTCACTTCTTCTCTTTCTCCTCCTCCTTATTTTTCTGTCTTCCATTTCTGCTCCTTCTTCTACTTCTCTCCTCCTCTCCCCAATTCTCTCTCACTTCCTTCTTTTTTGTAATTTTCTCCGATACATTAGAATTTCCTTCAGCGTAACTATATTTCTCTGTGCAGTTAACCTCGTGATACACCAATGAGACTCCTGCATTTTTTTTTTTATATCCTGTACAGAGTTACCTCATTAAGACCATCCTCTTCCTCTCATTTCTTCTCTCTTTTCTTCTTATCATCTTTGCCTTGTTCTCCGTCGTTCTCTGATAACTACTCCGTATTTAATTCCTCTGTCTGTCTCTCCTTCCTCCTCCTCCTCCTCATCATCATCATCATCATCATCATCATCATCATCATCAATCATTTTGTGCATGACTTCTCATCTTTACTTCCTTCAACTCTCCCCCAAATTCTCCCTCACTCCTTTCCCCTTTTCTCTCTCACGTAGCTCAGATCATCATCGCAAGTAATTTGTCTGAGCAGAACCTTGTGACGGACCAATAAAACTTCGGTTATCTTCCTTGCCTGTGTACTGGGTGATAAAATAAGTACCTAGACAGCTGAGTATGATGGATTTTTTAAAATGGAAACTGTAGTTTTTATTATTTTGGGATGGCTGACGTATATGGGTGTGAGATGCATCTCGAAATAATTCTGTAGTAGTATATGGACCTCATCCTTGTGGTACTTAAACATAAAAACAAACATACCAGGTAATTCAAGTATTTTTGCATACCCGAATGGCAGTTTCCACATGTTTAGTTCGTTGAGGCTTCAGTCGTTGGGATGCACAGTATTTTGCCGGGTATACTGTACAGTCGTTCCAGAAAGCATCTTTACCCAAGTGATCGATGGTTTCACGAACAGCATTGTTGTTGTTCACGTTTTTTCTTAACGCAATATTGTAGGGACAGTGTTTCTCGTATCTTGTATAAACTTCTTACATTATTTTTTATTGAAAATAATCAACAAGCAAACATATATAAGCTTGAGAACGTGATGGAAAATATTTTCCGACATTGCGTTTACTGCCTGCAAGTATAGCCTACACAAAGAAAACAGTGATAAGAAACTGGGAAGTGAGCATGGACGTGAAAAAATTGCTGGATGACAGTATTGTGATATCAGCTCTAACGTGTGGAAGTGAAGCTTGGACCATGTTGGAGGGACACAAGTCGAGAGTGAGAGCAGTGGAAATGAGTTATTTGAGAGGAGCATATGGAGTCACATGGAGAGACAGACTGACAAATGAGGAAGCGAAGGAACGTTGTGGTGTGGTTGTGGATATGATAGGAAGCGTTAGGAGAAACACACAGAGGTGGTTTGGCCATGCGGAGAAGATAGAGAGCGAAAGACTGACGAGGAGAGTGTATGCGAGTGAGATGGAGGGGGAGGCCAAGCATGAGATGGAGGGATGGAGTGGAGAGGTATTTGAGAGAGGGGGTGTGAGCTGGGAGGAGGGCAGTGAAATGGCAGGGGACTGGGCCACGTGGAGGCGATTTGTTTGTAGCCACCCGTTACGGGATTGAGGCGTCTACCAATAGGTAGTTAAAAAAAAAAAAATTGTGGAGCGACTGCATTTCTGTGTAGCTACACATATGGTCTCCGTCTGTCTCTCCTTGTTATCTTTTCCTCCATCCAATACCTTTCCCTGTCTTCCTCGCCCTATGAGTAGAGTGAGAGTGAGGGTGTGGTGGTGCTGGTGATACACAGTGTGGGTGATGGGGCCATTATCCCCGCCCTTACGTTAATCGTGGACGCGGGAATGACGGCCACGGGTAATGAGGGGGACGAGGAGCTGAGGAGAGGAGCAAGGAGTGATAAATGAAGAAAAAGAGTAGGATGATTAGGGATACGGGTAGTGGAAGAGAGGCGGATGAGAGGAACAAGGAGAGAGGAAATGAGGAGAGAACGTTTGGAAGAGGAGAGGCAAGTGTTATCGAGGGACACATGAGGGGGTAAGCAATGAGAAAATAAAGAAAAGCGAAAAGATAAAAAATGGGATGAATGAGAGAGAGGGAAGATGAAGATGGGAGAGAAATGGAGGAAATGAGAGTGAGTGTTTTCATACACTCGTTCAACACTTGCGTAACATGGGCCATCCAACCTACAGCAGTTATTCTCTGATATTTTTATGACAGAAGAAGGAGACGGGTGAAAGTACTGAGAGAGTAATGAGATCAGGTGAAAGGTAGAAAGATGAATACTGAGGGATAGTTCGGAAGAGACTTGAAATGAAGAAGAGGAAATGACACAGGTAAAGGGGAAAGATGTGAAATTGAAAGAAAAGAGGTGAAAGAAGTGAGAGAGTAATGAATGAAAAGAATGTTACTAGTTTGAGGGATCAAATATTTTTATCGAAATATGAGAAAGCGAGGAGGGAGAAAAAGTGAATGAAAAAAGAGAGAGGTTCCACAAAGTGAGAGAGTTATAAGAAGGAAAATGGTAGGAAGTTGAAAAATAAGAGATAATGAAATTAGAGGTAATGATGGATGGGCTACAAAATAACAGTAGGAGAAGGAAATGAAGAATAGAGAAAAACATAGGTAGATGAGATGGAGGGTAATCAGGGGGAGGACGAGAGAGAGAGGGGTGAGGGGGAATTAGGGGATGGAGTAATGAGGAGAGGGGAAGGATAATGTTATTCGAATATAAGAAAACAATAAAAAGAGGTGTGGGAGACCAAGGGCGAGGTGGAGAGATAAGGCGTGGGAAGGGAGGGTACCAAACGGGACAGAAATTCCAGGAAGAAACTTTTATAGCAAATAACTCACAGGATGTGGCGTCAGGCCGTACCTTACTAGTTTGCTTACTAGCTAGCTAACTTTGCTTAGGTAGAAAGGTATATAGTCAGTAAGGAGAGTTGTAGGAAGTGGAAGAGAATATCCCCCTCAATCAGAGGACGTATTATTATCGATGCCGAAGGGTAGCTGTTGTGTGAGTGTGTGATATATATATATATATATATATATATATATATATATATATATAGATATATATATATATATATATATAGATAGATAGATATATATATATATATATATATATATATATATATATATATATATATATATATATATATATATATATATATATATATATATACATCAATCATTTCCTGTGGCACCCCATGGGATGCATAGGGGCTCGATGAACTCTCTCCACCAATATTTCTCTTGCCATCTCCTTCAGGTCCCACCAACACTCCTCTCCTGCTTCTTTTTTCATTGTCCTCAACCAGGTTTCCCTCGGCCTACCTCTACCTCTTCTTCCTCTAGCAGTCCACTCTGGCACATCCTGTATTAAACTGCCTTCTTTTCTGTATATGTGCCCCAACCACTTCCAGCGAGACAGTCTCACATATTCATTAACTGGTTCCACTCTCGTAATATCCCTTACTCTTTCATTTGTAAGTCTGTCTTGCCACTTTACCCCAAGAATCCTTCTCAGTATTTATATTCTCAAATCCTAATACTTTATGATCTGTTGCAGTTGTACTGTACCATGACTCATGCCCATAAATTAAAATTGGTCTAACCATGGACTTGTAAATTTTTACTTTAGTATGTACCGAAAGCATATTATTATTCCAAACAGATTTCAACATTCCAACAGCTCGCCAAGCCTGTCTAATCCTCTCCTCCATTTCATTGTTTAATGATCCATTAGATGATACAATCGTTCCCAGATATTTAAAATTTTCTACATTCTTCACCACATTATTCCCAATTACACAATCGATTTGGTTCTCCACATTCATATTAATAATTTCAGTCTTTCCACAATTTATTACCAAACCCACTTTTTCTCCTTCCTCCACCAGACAATGAAGCACCCTCTGCATCACGTTAATACTTCCGCAAATTAGTACAATATCATCAGCATAGTCCAAATCCATCAGCTTTTTATTTTCTTTCCAGTTAATTCCTGCACCTGTTCTCCTTACAACCTTTCTCATAACATAATCCATAACCAAAACAAACAACAATGGCGAAAGAACTCCTTGAATCACTCCTGACCTAACTTGAAATGGATCACTCAAAGAACCACCCACCATTACCTTACAAAAAGTACCTTCATGCAGGCTTCTAATAATATTTACAAACTTTTCTGGTATACCATAGAATCTCATAATTTTCAACATAGCTCCACGTGAAACATTATCAAACGCCTTTTCAAAATCCACAAAACACATACTGAGTGGCATTTTCATCTCACTAGCTTGTTGCATTAGATGCCTTACAATAAAAATCTGATCATTACAACCTCGACCCTTTCTAAATCCCGCTTGTTCTTCTCTTAAAAATTTGTCAATTACTGGCTCTGTTCTATTCAACAAGATTTTGGAAAAGACTTTTGCAACTACAGGTGTCAAAGTTATCCCCCTCCTTTTGCCACACACGCTTAAATTTCCATTTTTTGGTATTTTTATAATCACTCAATTTTTCCACTCTTCTGGAATTCCACCATTATCCCAAGCCACATTAAAAAGCTTCAAAAGCACATTCATCAACTCGTTATATTCCACCTTAAGCATTTCAGGAAATATTCCATCCTCTCCTGGGGCCTTAAAATTCTTTAACTCCTTTATAGATTTTGCTACCTCTTCCAAGGTTTTATCCCCTGTTTCTATCTGCAAATCTCTCTCGGCTGGCAAAATGTCCTCATCAGCTGGGATTGGTCTATTTAGAACAGATTCAAAGTGCTCTTTCCACCTTCCTTTTATATCCAAATCTTTAGTCATCAAATTACCATTTCTATCTCGTACAGGTATTTCCTTCCTTCTCTTTGCAGTCCCAGTTAATTCCTTTATGGCCTGATACGCTGCTCTTTTGCTCTGACCGTCATTTTTGTTCAATTTAATTTCTGTCTCTGTTGCCTTTTCATCATACAGTATTGCCTCCTCTTATCACGTCTAACGAGTCTCTTTACTTCAGAATGTAAACTCCAGTACTTTGCTCTAAGTACTTCAATACCTGACCATCATCATGTTATTCTTCACTTCTTAACTTAGCCTCTTTCCTTTTCTGAATTGCATTCCATGTTTCATCTGACATCCACTTTTTCCTTCTCGCTTTTCCCTTTTTCTTAATAGTAGCCTTAGCACTCTCATGGAAAACCCTCTTTTACCTCTCTCCACATTTGATTACTATCATTGCCTTCAGATTAAAGGACTAGAAACCTGTTCCTACATTCCCACCGAAACTTTTACTTCGTGCTCTCATTACTCCTCACCTCATCAAAATCATAATTATTACCTCCTGTACAAGTACCATTAACGTTTCTCTTAAGTTTTATTTTAATCTTTGACACAACAAGTTGATGATCACTACCTATATCTTCCCCCCTCCTTACGCAAACGTTTTGCAAATAACTCCTATGCCTTCTGCTAATTGCAATGTCGTCAATCTGGTTACAATATTTACCACATGGTGAAATCCAAGTAGTCATGCATTTTTCTATGCTCAAAGATAGTTCCATCAATTATAAGGTCATTTGCCAAACAAAAGCTTCCAAATCCCACCCCATTTTCGTTTCTTATACCAACACCCTCCTTACCAACACAATCTTCAAAGCCATCCCTACTGTTGCCAACAATCGCATTAAAATCACCAATGCAAACTAACACATCATGTCTTACCACTCTATTCACTACATCCTGCAGCTTCTCATAAAAGTCATCATTCATTTCATCAGCAGCCTCATTTGTCGGAGCGTACCCTACAACCATACTGATATTACCATGGTCAGATTTTAAACGAGCATAAAGCAAGCGCTCATTAATTGGTTCAAACTCACATACTGCCTTACAAGCATCTCTACTCAGCAGTAAGCCTACTCCATGGTAATAATTTCCATCACTCCTACCAGAAACCAACATAGTAATATCATCTTCCAAATTCATATTATCAACTCCAAGCAACCTCATTTCTGTAAGAGCACAAATATCCATCTTGTATTCCTTGAACACTGAAATAAGTTCTTCCATTTTACCAGCCTGATTGAGAGTTCCAATATTCCAGTTTCCTATTCTTAAGGTTCTTTTTGGATGTATAAACTTATTTTTACACCGTGGGATTCTTAACACCCCCTGCCCACTTAAGGGCTGCACGGAACTGAGGGCCATTGCTTCGTAACCAGAGTTCATCAAGATTTCTTAGGCAGAAAAATATTTTACCCCGGAGCCAGTGCCAGTCGCTCGCAGGAACCAGACAGTGGAGAGAGGAAATTACCTAAATGAAAGTAAAATGCAGAGGGTTTAGACAGACGAAGTACAAGGGGAAGAAAGAGAGCAAAAAGAATGTAGATAAACGTGTCCATTTTAGTCGCCTCTTACGACAAGCAGGGAATACTGGGGAAGTATTCTAACCCCCTTTCCCCAGGGGTATATATATGTATGTTTGGTGGGGGCACTCACCATCCACTCACTTGATGTAGAGTTGCTCTCGGGAGTCTGCCGTTTCCTCTCCTCCATCCTTCTTGTCTTCTATCCTCTTCTGTCCTTTCCTTCATTCTTTCCTCGTTCTTATACTTACGGGTGACTTTACACTCCCTCTTCTATCTTTCTTTCCTTCATTCTTTCCTCTTCCTTCTGCCTGTGGGTGACTCTACACTGACTGACAAGCCAAATGGTTTCCTGTACACCAGGAAACTATATGCTACGCTGGGTGGTAACCATATAACCAAATTTGGCGCCTTTGGGTTTAGTGGGTAATTATGGCGCTCCAATCGGATTGAGCCGGTGAAGGTTTATATCCAAGGGGTGTTTTTTTTTTTATGCTAGGAAGAAGGAACCAAAGGCCACGAGCCCGGAATAACTGTTCCTTCTAAGAGAAAAACAAATAACAAGAGAGAGACAAATTCAAGATCCGATCATTTCGAGACGCCTGGACACACTGCGTTTGAAAGACTGGAGATCATAGCTAGCAGGAAATACAGACAGAAGGAGACAGTTCCAGAACTGACCTGTTGCATAAATGAAGGACTGGGAGTAACGGTTAACTCTTGCATTAGAAAGTTGGACAGATAAGGGATGAGAGTTTGCTGCTAGACTGGTGCTACGTGCCCGTCGTAGAAGTGGAGGAATGCAAGCAGACAGTTCAGAGGAGCAGTGACCATTGAAGTAGCGATAGAAAAGAGATAAAGAGGCAACAGTGCGGCGAAGAGACAGAGGTTGAAGGGAGCCCGTAAGAGGAGGAGAGTTAATGGGACGAAAAGGCTTTGACTCCACCCTATTGAGAAGAGCTGTATGTGGGGAGCCCCCCCACACATGAGAGTTGTACTCTACACAGGGGCGGATAAAACCCGTGTATAGAGTCAACAACTGTGCAGGGTTAAAGAAGGAACGAAGTCGGTTTAGCACACCTAGTCTCTTGGAAGCAGATTTTACAAGAGATGCAATATGATCTTTCCAAGATAAGTCCCGTAATGCCACTCAGGTATGTGTGAGGCTGGTTACCCTCATCTTAAATGTCAGGACCAACCTAGTTCTGGGCTCCTGCGCTCCTCATGGGGCAACGTAGGATTGGATGATATATATATATATATATATATATATATATATATATATATATATATATATATATATATATATATATATATACACACACACACACACACACACAAAAGGTATGTAAGTATATTATCAAAGTATGTCGTGAATGCCTGATCCGATTAGGATCAAAATTGGCACATTCATTCTGCCTGTGTCATAAAAGAAGTTATTCAGTGTTGGTGGAAAACGATCAGAGATCAAGGCCAGGGGTCTGGGTTAGAGGGTGAGGCGTTTTTTCCTGAATGCATGAGCCAGGTCAAAAACAAATCGGCACATGCATTGTGTGTGCGGGGATGAGAAACAGTGCAGCGATTGTAGTGCAGATCCGTAAAAGGTTACAGGGCACAAGACATGTGTGGGACTGAAAAGAAGTACGTCGATATTAGTGCTGATCATACAATGGTTACAGGTCAGTAGACAAATATTTTTAAGATACGTGAACACACTGTGTTGAAAAACTGAAGGTGGTGGCCAGGGAGAAGAGAATGGAGAAGTGTCTTACCGCCCCTACGTCTTTGGTAATGAAGGAGAAGTAACGAGAGAAAAGCAATTAAGTGCAGTGAATGCGGGGTGAGGTAAGATGAAGAGGAGGAAGAAGAACACAGTAAAAACATGGGAAGAATTAGACGAGGGAATAATGACTAAAGGAAGTGGGTGAACTTGAAAGGGGAGAAAGTGGTTGGTTGTGAGAGAGTGAATTGGAAGATGAATTTAATTTAGCGTTTAAGCTAACTGTCTGATGACCTGAAGCAACTCTTGTACTATACTATATTCAGGCTAATGTTAGGTGATATTATTCAGCTAAAATTGAGGTGCAAAAGCCTGTTGATTTTAAATGCTGTTACCGTCAAGTCTGTCATGATGGGAATAAATTGAGTGTTTTATTTCAGTTAATAGTGGATGATATTTCAGCTCAGAGTCACTGGAAGGAATTTGAGATTGTTAATACTGTTACCATACACTCTTACGATCGTAACAACTCGAGTAGTTTAGAAGAAAATATTGAACATCTGAGAATATTCAAGGATGAGGTGAACGTGAAGGAGAATAGAGTGATCGTGAGGGAGGGAGTGAAAAGATGAGTTCGAATTAACGTGTAAGTGAAAGTAACTGAGAGCGAGACAGTGTGTGTGAGTGAAAGAATCTAAATCAGTTTTAATAAGAGTTATTTAAATTGCGAAGTTGTTCGAGTAATGTGTGACAGTGAGGAATGTTAGAGTGGGTTATTGTATGAGTTACAGCTGGGAGATTGCACTGAGTGCGAGTCGATGAATGAGTGACGTAGTATTAGAGCAAGAAAACAAGTGGTCTAGAGTGACTGAATGAAGGATAGTAAGTTGCAAATATCAGTGAGGGTGAATGACTGAGTGAAGAAGAGAAAAACTGTTAGTGATGAGAAATGATTTTGACTGATATCCGAGAATTTCAGAAGCATAAATAATTCATGTATGCGTGGCTCATTTCGCTGGACGCGGTGTTTAACTCAGCCGTTGATGGCTCCTGTTCAGCTGAATAAAATCGTCTGACGTTAGTTCGAATAGGATACTGGGGCTGACCTGAACGTGAGAGGATTAATGGTCACAGTATTAGCTCTCAGCCTCCTATGGCTCAATATCAGCGGAATAAATTCATCTGCCATTAGTTGAAATACAGTCTTGGGATTGTTCCGGCCATGAGAAGGGTAAGTCCTTGTTTTTTTTTCTTTCCACTTTTCTCCCTGTGTTTGGAGTCCTGCCATTTCATGTATTAGTGGGAAAGATGATGATTATGATGATGATGAAAAGTCGGGTTCAGAGTAAAGGTAGGGCTATCAAATCTGCCAGCGAGAGAAAGTAAGAGACCGAAAGCTTGAGTTACGAACGATTGAGGTAATGGTAGAGTACGAAACTAATATTGGCGGGATGTGTGGCAGAAAGGAAACTCAAAATATCAGTGAGGGAAAGTCAGCTTGATTTGGACTGAGTAAGACAGCTTGAGGGAATTAGAGTGAATAGGTTAGACGGTGAGTGAGTGAATGAAAAATGTAACTTTTTCAGGCCGAGGACGTAATATTTTCTTGCTGCTAGTAGACAGTTTCACCAGTTCAGGAGAGCCCCTTTTAGCAAAAACGTTAATGTAGGCTTTAATTAATATTACTCAAGCTGAATAAAATCGTCTTATGGCAGCAATAAAAAGCTACACAGTTATCATGGTGCTGTACCGGTAGGATAGTAATAGCCATAAATTACCTAATAAAAGATAGCTTACAGTATCAGTGAGGAAAAGTGACACGACCAGCTGACGAACAAGCGAGCGAGTGTGTGATGAACTGAGAAAGTTTTGGAAGAGGAAAATGAGTGAGTGAAAAAGACTGACAGTGGCAGAATGAAAAAAAAATCAGAATACCAGAGAGAGAAAGAGAGAGAGGATGATGCATTTTGGTACCAGAGTTAGTTACAAACACATTATTAACTTTTTCGTATCCTTGTTCTTGATTTTGAGCTTACATGTATTTGTGTTGTACATTTGTTTATACTGTATTTTCCCGCGTGTTTTGGTTGGTTGGCTTGTATTTGTGTGTTTACAGGTGTGCTTGTGTTTGTGTTCGCGTGCAGTGTCATTGTGTGTGTGTGTGTGTGTGTGTGTGTGTGTGTGTGTGTGTGTGTGTGTGTGTGTGTGTGTGGCTGTTACATGCGTAGTGATTTAATTCATGTAAATATATATGAACCGGGAGTTGTGAATGAATGTGTTTGTGTGCTTATGTGTGTATCTAGCATGTGTGTTTGTACGTGTGTGTATACGTATATGTGTGTGTGGGCGTGCAGCAAGAGCTAAAACTGACTTTTCTCACAAACCTTCATAAGCACACGCTCTCCCTCGCTCATACTTTTGTCTCTCTCTTTTTCATACACACGCTCTCTTTCTGTCTCACTATCACCCTTACTTCCGACGCTTCTCCTCACCCTCAGTACTTCAGCCTCCTTCATTAATACTCTCTCTCTCTCTCTCTCTCTCTGTATATATATATATATATATATATATATATATTCGTTAGTTTTCATTATCATTTTCTACCATTATTGTTATTATATCTTCCATAACATAAGCAAAGTACACCTCTCCCTCATTCCTCAAGTCTTCTCATCTGTATCTTACCCCTGACTGTTCATCTTCATCATCCCCCATCCCATCTTTCTTCACGTCTCTCCCCTCATGCCTTTTATTATCATTCCCCCATCTCATCTTTCTTCACGTCTCTCCCCTCATGCCTTTTATTATCATTCCCCCATCTCATCTTTCTTCACGTCTCTCCCCTCATGCCTTTTATTATCATTCCCCATCCCATCTTTCTTCACGTCTCTCCCCTCACGCCTCTTATACTCTTTCTGGTCGTCACACGTCTGAGTCGCGTTTTGGTCTAGTACAAGTTAGGAATATATCCTTTGCATGGTAATTACCAGCACTTTTAGTACATCGTCATTTTTAATGCTTGCTGACGCCAGATGAATTTAGGAAAGACCCTTCGTAATCCAAGGCAATAGAAATAATCTACGTTCACAGTCATTATATTCTCCTCCTCATCATTAGCAGCGGCACCATCATTATCATCATCATCGCCAACATTATCATGATCATCACCAGGATTATCATCATTATCATCATCAGTAGCAAAACCACCACCATCATAATTATCCTTATAATCGTCGTCATCATTTTATACCGGTGTGTATGTAATCATTTCTTCATAAAGTTTTGTGTGAAATTAAAGCCACATTTATCCGTGACAGTTGTGCAAGGCAGTCAGCAGGAAGACCAGCCAGCCTTTCATCTTATTTTTGCCCACATAAAAATGTTTGAGTTGTCCCTCTCGTTCCACCTCATTAGTGAAGTTTGAAGCCACCACACACACACACACACACACACACACACACACACACACACACACACACACACACACACACACACACACACACACACACACACACACACACACACACACACACACACACACACACACACACACACACACACACACACACACACACACACACACACACATTATATATATATTTCACACTATTAAACATACACATTTTTTTCCACACTCCACCAACACCCTCCATCCTCACTATCTAACATGACCACCATGAATATATTATCTCTCTCTCTCTCTCTCTCTCTCTCTCTCTCTCTCTCCAGCATTACCCCCTGCCCCACCCCACAACTTTTGGCTTCAGTTTTAACCCCCCATCCCCCTCTCCTTTACTTAATGCAATTGCCACTATCATGCAGATCCACCCTTTACTCCCACACCCCCACCTTAACCTAATGACTTCATTACCTGGTTGGGGAAGAGATTGGGGGTGGATAGAGAGGAAAGGAAGAGGGTGAGGAAAGGGAGGAAAAATAAGGTGAGACGGTAAGGGGAGAGGTAGGAGACTTGGAGGAAGGAGGTAGGGGACGGTAAGGGAAGAGATGGGACTGGTAGTACAGGTAAGGGAAGAGGGAAATAACGGAGAGGGTGAATAGAGGAAGAAGGGAGCTGGGAAGACTGGGAGAGGGGGAAAATGTTGGAAAGGGGAGAGGAAGGAGAAATAAGGGGAGAGATGGTGGGGGGGGGAAAGTTTAAAAGAAGAAAGGGAGGAGAGGGATAGGTAGGAAAGGAATAGGATGGTGGGAGAAGGAAGGAAGAGGAGTAACGGGAGGGAAGAGGAAGAGGGAAGTAAGGAGAGAGGGTAGAAATGAGGAATACTTGAGGAGAGAGAGAGGGGGGGAGGGAGAAGGGAAAGGTGGGTGGAGAGGTACGCCTGTAAATGCCCTGCAGTTTGTTCCAGTACAGTACTAACAATGTATTCTATATGTGATATTTTGCGGAGCGCTCCTCTGAAGCGGGAATGTGTGGAGTGTTATGCTCTTGTGTGTTTTTTCATATTTGTAAGTTATTCATTATTTTCGGATATTTTTGCATGTAGGTGTTCTGGTAGGGATTGTGAAGTTTGTATTAATAAAGTGTAGCACAGGAAGAGTCTAACCCCACCCATTCAGCAAATCTCCCTGAAGCTAAATAAATCCATCAGAGATGGCTAGAGTGCAAAGTAGAAGTAGGCCTGGAATTCTTTTTTTTTTGTTTTTTTACGACATCTGGTTCACAGCTTCTTATAATACTTTATTTCTCACCATCCTCTCACTTGATGTAATGCTGCTCTCGGATGTCTGTCCTTTCCTCTCCTCCATCCTTCTTTCCATCCATCCTCTTCTGTCTTTTTTTTTTCCTTCATTCTTTCCTCTTTCTTCTGCCTACGGGTGACTTTGCACTCCCTCTTGTGTCTTTATTTTCTTCATTCGTTCCTCTTCCTCCTGCCTATGGGTGACTGTACACTGAATGACAAGCCAAATGGTTTCCTGTACACCAGGAGACCATTTACTACGCTGGGTGGTAACCATAAAACCAAATTTTGGCGCTTGGTGGTTTAGTGGGTAATAATGGTGCTCCAGTCGGATTGAGCCGGTGCAGGTTTATATCCAAGGGGTGGTTGGGGTTGATTGCTCATGTAATGCCACTCAGGGATGAGTGAGGCTGGTCACTCTCATCTTAAATGCCAGGACCAACTTGCCTAGTCCGGGGCTCCTACGCTCCTCATGGGGCAACGTAGGATTAGATGATGGATGGATGGTTACTGTATTAATCAACTTCACCCATGTGTTTTACCGGAAATGCTCTGTTATAGATACCACCAGACGATTTTATTCAGTACTGGAGAGACTTCTCAGATTGGAGGAGTAGATATAGTCATCATGACCTTCACTACTAGAGGTCTGTGTTAGGGTGAATTTTACCGTCTGCTGGTGGCATCCCCCGCCACAACCTCACAAACAAAATACTCAGCACAGACATGCACAATAACACAAAAAAGATGGCTGGCAAACTACTTATCAGGAGCACACGTTAACATTTGCCGGTCAGTCTTCTAACATCAGAAACTTCACAAACGGCGTCCCCCAAGGATCTGTTTTGTGCCCTACACTCTTTAACCTATACATGCACGACATACCCACACCCCACACACCACAGATACACATAGCGTCATATGCAGATGATATAACACTTACATGTACACACCAAAACGCAAACACAGCTGCACACATCATTCAACCTTACCTCAACACACTACACGAATGGTTCACCACAAACAGGCTCAATATAGCCCCAGCCAAACCTACAGTGACTCTTCTCACAAACTGGACAGCAGAACACAGACCCATCCCACACCTCACCATAAACAACACTCCCCTACCACACACACACACACACCAAAAATCCTTGGTGTAACATACAATACATCAGTGTCATTTAAACAACACATCACAAACATTAAAAATAAAATAACACCAAGACTCAATGCTTTGAGGTCACTTGCCCATACAACATTCGGACACAACAAAGAAACCACCACCACAGTATACAAACAATACATACGTTCAGTGATGAATTATGCAAGACCTGCCTGGGCTTCTAACCACGCCAAAACACACTACAACACTCTACAGACCATACAGAACAAGGCCCTAAAAATAATCACAGACTGCATAGCTACTACACCCGCAGACCACCTGTATCAAGAAACCAAAGTCCTCAAAGTCAAGGATCACCTAGACATGAGAGGCACCCAGTTTCTTTGCTGCAGCCTCCACAAACCCACAACATCCCCTACAATACATGGCAGCACATCCACCCACACCAAGGAACATCAAAACAACACCCAGCACACGATACCATACACAAATACTGTCATCTCTACCCCCTCGCCAACCTCAGACCAGCTTCCAGAAGCATATCCACACTCAGATCACTCGCCGCTCCATTCAGTCACATAAAGACAACACACAGCTGCATGCACGGCCTCCTGACATCCATCCTTCTGAATCCTATCTTCCTCGTGAGGACAGGGTCCACCTGGCCAGGCTGAGATGTGGGCACAATCCAGCCCTCTTAAGCTACCAGAAGAGGCTGGATGACTCCGTCGCTGATGCCTGTCCAGGATGCAACACAACACCCCATACTATTAAGCACATTATGGAAGACTGCACTGCACACAATCACCTACGCCAACAACACAACATACACTCTTTGAGAGCTCTGTGGGAAAGCCCGGTCTCGGCCATGGCCTTCCTAAGGGACTCGGGGCTATTCGGCCAGACAGCCTAGAGAACAACTACTACTACTACTACATGTGTAATGTATGTATGGAGTTTCCTGCACCCGCTTATTAATTTGATGGCCAACTGACTCTCTGTGTACTGTTGTATTTTATGCGAATTTGTATAGAAAAGAAAAGTATTTGCATGGTTTAGTCCCATAAGGTAGAGTCAGGATTCCGGGGGCTTGAATAGTGTGTGAGTGAGTGTCCGACCTATTTCACTGAGCATGCTGCTAATAGCCGTCATAGTTTCCTACTTTATCTTGTCATGTGTATGAATCCTGTCTCTCCCAATCCTTAGGTGCAAGAAAAAGTCATGATGATGATGATGATGATGATGATGATGACGATGATGATGATAATAATGATGATGATAATGATGATGATTGCGTCCAATTTATGCAAAATATTTTGCAAAGGAAATCTCTCCGACTGTCATTACTCTCGTCTAAAATTATAATGATCTCTTAAATGAAAATGCCTTGACTCAGTTTCTAATTCCAAAATATCCTGCCTGTGTGTGTGTGTGTGTGTGTGTGTGTGTGTGTGTGTGTGTGCATCAAATATATCTTTTTGTGGGTGTTACGTACGAGTGATTTTTAACTGCCCCACTAAATTTGAAAGTATGATTTTGTCACTGCATCAGAATCAGCCATGTTTTATTTATTTATTTATTTATGCATGTATTTTTGAAAAGAGCCATTTCTGCAAAGTTACATTACATAGTTTGTTACCATGGTGGTGTGGTTTGATGAATAATTTGTTGCATTTTTTTTAATTGGGAGGGGGGGGGGGATGGAGGGGCGGGAACGTGCATAATTAGTTTCCTGTTTATTTTGGTGATTAAAATGTTTGCTTGTTTACAGTGATGATGGAGTTGGTCCTGATGCGGGCAGGGAGGAGGGTGTGGGAGGGGAGGGCTAGGGAGGGGAGAGAATAAGAGTGTTTCGATGAGAGGTAAAAGAGTGGGAATTAGAAAGAGAGAGAGAGAGAGAGAGAGAGAGAGTGTGTGTGTGTGTGTGTGTGTGTGTGGGTGTATGTGTTTGAGAGAGAGAGAGGGGGGGGGCGGACTGACAAATAGGAATGAGAATGTGAGAGGGTAGACTAAATTAGGGTAAAGTTATTTCGCCATCAGCTCCTACTTTTATACCTCATCACCACACACCCCACCCACTCCTTACATTATTACTAACTCCTTCTACCTCTTCCTACAGTATGCGGTCTGCTGCCGTGTCTCTTTTACCTACATTTACCAGTCGACTTTCCATTCATTACTCACCTACATTCAGTAGTTATCACTTCCTGTCTCTGCTTTCATTCCCCTTCAGTAATATTCATTTGAAACTCACTATACCTTTATTCATTCACTTCTGTCCGTTCTTCCCATCACTGCCACTTAGCTCTCGTCACTCCTCACCCACAGTTTCACTCCCTGTCCTCTCTTTATTCTTCGTTAATAAACTCACCCACTAACTCCCTACATTCATACTCACTCACTCTTCTCTCTTTTACGCATTACTCTCAGTCGGTTACCTTGCACTTTTCTACTCTGTCTCAACCCATCTCCTTACATTCATACTCACTCCTCTCCCCTCTCCCCATTACTCTCAGTCGGTTACCTTACACTTATCTACTCTGTCTCAACCTATCTCCCATACTCCTCACCCACACTCCAGTCTTTATCATTTCCTGTTCTCACTTTAGTTCTCATCAGCAAACTTCTCTCAACTAATTCACTCCTTTCCCCTCTTCATCTCATTCTCAGTTCAGTCATTTATTTACTCATTTTTTATTCCATCTTTTCCATTCACTCTTCATCCCCATCCACACCCGTTAGCCACTTCAGCTTTTCCATTCCTTTACCCACACCCACTCCTCGAGTCGCAACCACACCATCACCTATTCATTCCATAATCTTTTCCCACTTCCAGTTCACATTCAGTCCGTTTTCCGCTCACTCTTTACCCAGGCACAGATTCCTTTTCCATTCCTATTTTCACTTCCATTCCTTGTCTCATACCTCCAGTCGCAGTCACTTCCTCATCCAGTCATCTTGTCCCCACCCAGTTGTCTTATTTCTACTCTCGGGACACTCCCTGCATTCTCATTCATTCAGCCACTCCTTGTCTACACTCTTCCATTCTCCCACGTATTCCTACTCCCTAATCTACTCTCACACCCATTCCCACACCCACGCCGACTCCCTACACACATATCCACACCGATATTGGCATTCATTTCCCGTCAGTATTTCAATCACCTCAAATTTCCAATTTCCATCTGTTTCCCGTCCATTTTCATGGCAGTGCAACACACACCACCCACCTTCCATAGACATGCCTCTCAACCCTTTGATAACTTATTTCACCACTCAATATTTTTACCTCATTCTTTACAATTCAATCACTTCTTTTTACTGTTACTAACATCAGACGATTTTTCAGAGTGTGAGAAAGGGTTAAAGTTTCCAGTACAGTTAATGTCTTATATTTTATTTTCATTATCATAAGGCGATTATATTCTTACAAGAGATCTCCGCAGTGATGGAGGATAGAAAGTAGCTTATAAACTGTTAATTCTATTTATTTTTTATGTATATTGTTGTACATTGTTTCTACCATCGGAAAACTATTTTCAGCTTAAAAAGGAACCATTGTTATTTAGTGGTTAATTCCACACTGGCACTCTGTAACACATTGTTCCATTCCTGCTCCACTTTCATACTCTCTACCATTCACCATGCACTCACACAGCACTCACCTACTCTCTCACACCCCCACCCCAACTCCCTGTCATCATGCACTGTTATTTCTTGTGCTCCCTTATCTCCTTCTCCCCCCAGTCTCGTGAAGCCTCCACCCCCTTGTATTCCCTCAAACTCCAATCTCACACGCTTTCTGTCACTCACCCATTCTTCCATTAACCCACCTCACCTTCCTCGTCATTCACATTATCTCCTCCCCACATTGTTTCTTTCCCGGTCTGTATCTCGCTGTCTTGTGTTTCCTACCATTCACTCACCCGCTGTACTCCTATATCATTCATGCTGCCTTCCTTATACTGAAAATCCTCCCTTTTCATCCACTGAATCCATTTTCTTCCACTCTTTCACACCTACATTCATCCACTCTTGCATTGCCTTAGACGCTTGTTATTACAGGCTCTCACTTATCCACCCCACCTCGTCCATAATTCGCATTGTTGCTTCCCAACACTTTCCCTTCTCCTGTCCCAGTCAGCATCTCCACTCTTCATTCTTAAATACTACTGTTTCATCCTCCCTCCCCTCCTTCCCCAATTATAGACGCCGTCTTCCCTGCCTTCATTTTCCTCCTTTCTCACCTAGGGCCTCAACTCTCTCCCATTCCTTCGACACCTGCCCATTCTCTTCCTTGCACTCAGTTTTATTCCATTCTCTCCCATTAGCTCCACTTTCACCCAGTCACACACCTGCCCACCCCTCCTCCCTAACTCTCCCTGGCCCACATCATTCATGGTACCACCCTTTCACTTGTATTTCCACCATTCCCAACCAATACCTTCTCGTCCATGTATTTCTCATACCCCAGCCTTTTACCTCTCATTCTCTTAGCCACTTTCACTCATCCAGAGTCTCATTCACTTACCAACCCATCCCCGTTATTCTTCATTATTCAGTCCCTCCCCTATACTTTCCGTTCCCTTACATCAGCGCCGCTTTTTTTTTCATTCCCAATTGCCCATTTCGTACTCTCCCTCTCCCACATCATTCATATTGTCTTCCCTGTAATCATCATCATCCTTTCTCAGTCTATGCTTCCACTCTCGCACATATCCTCACACTTTTGTTGGTCCCACTCTCTCCTATACATTCAGTATCTTCCTGTCCTCTCCATTACCTTTACTCTCTTCCACTCTTTTATACGTCTGCCTTACCCACTCTCACTGCCCTTCCTACTGATCATTCACGCCGTCTTTCTTACACACAGTTCCTCCTTTCCCTTCCTGTCTCCATTGCCTCTCATTCCCTCACTCCTCACCTCCCCAGTTGCACTCATTCCTTAACTTACCCCACATTCCACAACCCACTCCATACTTCCCACATCCCCACACCCCACATCCCCACACCCTCGCTCCCCATGTCTCCATGTCCATACTCCCTTTACCTCTACTCGTCACATCACCAATCCCCAGAGCCTCACACTCACACTCCCCGTATTCTTACATCCCCACTCCCCACATTCCCATTCTCCACATCCTTAATTCCACAACTCCCTTCCCCACCCCTTCACAGCTTCACATCTCCACTTCCCCATTCCCCAATCCCGTAGTCACCCACTCATCAAATTCTCATATCACTCACTCCAGTCCTCCTCCTTTCACTTTTCAAAATCCTCACTCCCTCACGCTGCTGTTCCCCCACTCCCCACTTTCTTATACTCCTACCCCAACCTTACACACCCCACTCCCCCACACCCATACACCACCGTTTTCCCCTATTCCTATTTTCCCACACACCTTGCTCCAACACAGTATTTTCCCACACACCATTTTCCCACACCTTTCTCACACACACCATTTGCCCACACACCTTTCTCACGCACACCATTTTCCCACACCCCCAGTTTCCTACACCCACACATTCCCACTCTCCCATATTCCTACACCCACACATTCCCCTCTCCCATATTCCTACACCCACACATTCCCCCTCTCCCATATTCCTACACCCACACATTCCCCCTCTCCCATTGCCACTCACACTCATACCCCCACTCCCCAGCTGCACCACTCAGACCCACTGTGCTCAATTTAGCCTGGGCAGGATTCATAGTCTGTTATCCAATATAAAACCAATCGTTGGCGGGTTAATGTATTTTTACCACTCTATCCATCCAGCCAGTCTGACCCTCACCCCATTTTCTCCTTCCCTTCCCAACCTCCGCTGCCTGGCAATCCTCCTGCTCTGCCTCTCCCCCACCCCGCCCCCTTCCTTCCTCTCCCTCTCTGCTTGCTTCTTTCCCCTTTCCTTACCCCTCAGTTCTTTATTTCTGCGTCTGTCCTTTACTTCACTCCTCTGGTCTTTCTCCTTCTCCCTGCTTTACCCCTCCTTCCTCCCCCCCCACCTCTCTCTCTCTCTCTCTCTCTCTCTCTCCCTTCTTAACACAAAGCTCCCTCCCTCCTCCCTCCCACATATCTCAGTCCTTCCTGCTTTTCACACACCTCCGTCCCTCCTGGCTCCCACACACTTCTCCCTCCTCCCTTGTACCCCCACAAAAAAAAAAAAATCCTCCCTGATAGTATTCTTTTGACCTGTAACAATAGCGGGAGCTTCTACACACACACACACACACACACACACACACACTCTTTTCCATTCCTCGCAGTGATTTCTTTACTCTTACTCCCTCCCTCCCTGTGCCTTGCCTCCTTCCTTCACTGATTCCCTCTGCCTCCTTCCTTCACTCCTACCCTCTGCCTCTCCACCTTCCCCCTCTCCTTCCCTCTGCCTCTCCTCTTTCCCTCTCTCACTCCCTTTCTTCCTCCCGCTGCCTCTCCTCCTTACCTCGCTCCCTCCCTCTATCCCTCCCTCTGCCTCTCCTCCTTACCTCGCTCCCTCCCCCCCTCCCTTCCTCTGCCTCTCCTCTTTCCCTCTCTCCCTCCCTCTGCCTCTCCTTCCCTCGCTCCCACCGTCTGTCCCTCCCTCTGCCTCTCCTCTTCCTCCCTCTCCTTCCCTCTGCCTCTCCCCCTTCCCTCTCCCTCCCTCTGCCTCTCCACTTTCCCTGTCTCCCTGCCTCTGCCTCTCCACCTTCCCTCTCTCCCTCTCTCTGCCACTCCTCCATCCCTCTCATCGTCCCTTCCACCAACATTCTTATCTTAGTACCATAGCACCTTCTCCTCCATCATCTTCCCTCCTTCTCCCCCTTCATCCTTCCCTCCATTTTATCCTACTCCGTTTTTCTCCCCTAAATCTCCCTCCAGTCTCCCATAGACCCATTCATTCCCATGTCAGTCTTGTATTTCCCTCCATCCCTTTCTCTCCCCTGTCATCCCTCTTCCTTCCTCTCCCTCTCTCTCTTTACTACTCCATCCTCTTTTCTCTCATCCTCTTTTTCCACATTCCCTTTCTCTTCCTTCTGTGTCATCTTTTCTTTCCTAATCCTTTCTTAATTTCCCTCCCTCTTTGTACTTTTCTCTCATCCCTCCCCTTCTCTAATCTACCTTCCTCCCCTCTTTCTCTTTTTCCAGATGACCTCCCTTTTTTTCCGTCATTCTTCCCTTCCTTCTTTCATTCTTCACATCCTTCTTTCCAATGTAGTCTTCTCCTCTTTTCCATTGTCTCTTTCCCTTCACCATCCTCTGGGTTCCTTTTCCTCCCCCAGTTTTCTCTTTTTCCATCTCTATGTCTCCTTGAGTCCTTTCCTTGTATTTCTGTTCCTCTTTGAGACTCCCACATTGCATCTCTCTCACTTAACACCATTTCTTCTATTTCTTTTTCTCTCCTTTCCTCACCCTCTCTCTTCCGTCTCTCATTCCGTCTTTCCTCAGTTTCTTTCCTCTTCCCTTACAGTCTTTCTCTCCACATTCATTCCTCACATTTTCGTCTTCCTCTCTCTCTCTCTCTCTCTCTCTCTCTCTCTCTCTCTTTCCCCTTCCGCCATTTCTTTTTTTCTTTTCTATTTTCCCCTCATTTATTTAAAACCGTCCGTCAGATCTTGAATTTAATACCATCCGTCAGATCTTGAATTTAATACCATCCGTCAGATCTTCAATTTTCCCTTATCCCGTTCATTTATTTTTTCCCAGCCTTCTCTCTTTCTGTCTCCCCTCTTGGCTTTCATCTTCCGCTCTCCTACTATTTCGTCCTTTGTCTGTTTTTCTTCGCCCATTTTCTGTTTTCTCTATCTAATAATATTAAGTATGGTCCTGTCAGTGTCTCCTGTCTTTCCTTTCCACTTCCTCGTTTTTTTCTTTCTCCACTATTTTCCCTATATCCACCTTCCATCACTCCTTTCTGTTTTCTTCTCTCCTTTTTCTTTCCTCTTATCCACTGAGTGACTTCCTCTCAAATCATCTGGCTTTCCCTAAGTCTGTCTTTCCCTGTGCTCTCATATCAATAACCCCTTCTCCTCCATCTCCCTCTACCCTCTCTTCTTCCTCCCCCGCCATTTAAGTGTCTGCCTTTCCTCATATACAATCTCTTTCTCACAGCCTGGCTCCCCCTACCACCCATCCAATAACCCTCTCGGTCTTTCCCTCCCCTCCTCCCCTCCTTCATCAGTGTGTCTGCCTTTTCTCCTTGTGTATATTCACTTCTCACTCATACCTCCCTACCTCTTACCTTTTTATACACTGATTTTCCTCCCTCTGTTCCACCCACACCACCCTTACACTATAGTCTCCCTTCCCTTTCCCCTTCACACCCTTGCCACCCTTCCGCCGACGCCCATAATAATTATATTCTAAGTATCAGTTTTCTAGTAATCTGATCTCACCATTCCTCCTGCACCCCTTTCCCCTGTCTCTAACCTTTTTACCCTACCCTCTTTCCTCATCCTGCTATTCTGTCCTTGACATTAACTGATGGAATAGCCTTTTTTTTTTTTTTTTTTAGTTATAATCTTTCCTATACAAAACCGCCACGAAAGGATCACCAGGTCTGATGCTGTTTGCTTTCCATTGTGCTCCTTTGTACTCCCTCATACCTTCCCTTATTTTTCCTTTCTTCCATCTGATCTGTTATTATTTTCTGTTGTAAAACTGATATACGAGTAACAGATAACATGGCCAGTGTCGAGTGCAACAAACTGTCTCGGCAGGATCAGTTGGCCTGTTCGTTCTTGTTTTCGTTTTTATTGTTTTGTACTCGTTCGTATCTTCTACCCTCCCTATATGTTGTCGTCCATTCGTCATCTTCCCTTTGTCTTCATCTCGCCCTCACTTCTATCCTCCTACCGTCACTTTACTTCTCTTGCTTCCCTCCCTGTCTTCACCCGTCCTTCCGGTCCTCGTCTGCTCTTCTCCCTCCCTTTCCATACATTCTGTTTCCATCCCAAGTACTTCCGACAGTCAACCCTCTCGTCTTGCTTTCGGCATTTCTCCTCTTGGCCATGGTCAGTTTTACTTTTTCAGATATAAAACAATTTTCTTCTTACTTTAATGCTTCTTTGTTGTACATCCTTTAAAATAATAATAATGATAATAATAATAATTTTTATTATTATTATTATTATTATATTTCAGTATTACCCCACGCATGGTGTAGGGGCCGGAATCTAGGTTATAGTAATCCATATCAGTGAATGGTAAGTAACTACAACTCTGGCAGCATTACTTGATTTTAAATAAACCACTTGTTAGAGAACAATTCCATCCGCCTCTTGGCCTGTGACGTGTTCGTAGCAGATGACCATTAGCATGACTTCGTCTCAGTCCACCAACAAAACATTATACTGCCCAGACCCGGGATCGAACCGGGGACCTTTAGATCTTCAGTCTAACGCTCTCCCAGCTGAGCTATCTAGGCCACGTTATTTTAGAACAGAATACTAGCGTTGCTCCTGCCATAATAGGGTTAATGATACCACTGTTAACACTCAGGCCTCTGTGGCTTGCTAATATCTGAATAAAATAGCCTGGTGTTGCTGGAATGTAATATTTGAGTTGTCTCGATCGTAAGAGTGCTAGCCATCTTTCATCTTTAACATCTTCAGCCCAAAGATGGCATTTATACTATATTTTTCGTACTGCAAGACGGTGGTACTCAATTTTTCTTACATTAGGGGAAAAGCATTACCTTCCTTAACTCTTTACTACTACCGGTATAGTTAGTTTTAATTTACCTGAACTTGATCAAGATTTTCATCCTATTCCGGCTTCTTTTCCCCAGCTCAGTGACAGAACAATGTATACATCTTTTCTGTAACACATCCTCGTAACCAGCATCATATTCTGTTGGTAATCTCTTGCCGCAGTTCAGGGTGAAAAGATGACAGTTTTACCCCAGTTAAATTGAGCAAGTACCGTATAGAAAAGTTGAATTAATTTGTTTGTTGTAGCCTAATTATAATAAGCAATACGTCATCACAGTGAAGTGATCAACACATCAGTGGGTCAGCATGCATCGTCCTTTTCTTTAATTAGCCAGTCATATAATCCGCGTGCTTTCCGAAAGAAAAGTGAATCAATCAAATGTCTCATTATTTGTCTCTGCTTGCCAGTAAGTCCACCACCTTAACTTGGGTGACATTTTCGTCCGTTTGAAGCTTATTTCCCCTAGTTCAATGGTTGAATGTGACAGTACTACGACTCTTCATCCTTTCCATACCGCTTCTTTGTTACCAGCACCGTAATTTAGTTTTAACCTCTTCTGACAGCAATAAGACAATGCTGTTAAGATAATACTGCGGCTCTACATTCATTCCATAACACTTTTTCGTGACTAGTGCCATATTCTAGCGCCAATCTCCTGTTACAGCTCAGCACTAAAGTGGAAGAGATGGCAGTTTTAAGCCATGTTATATGATAGAGTGGACTGTCCACTCTTCAGCATTCATGTCATTTTGTTTTTCTCTTTACCTGCCTTGTTCTTTCCGACATTTACCTCCCTTTTTCGCATGTTTTTCACTCTCCTCCCCTTCTCGCTCTCTTGCTACCTTTTCCTTCCATTCCTTTCCCTTCATCCCATCCTTCACTCCCTTCTCCCACTTCCGTCATCCGCTCTTTTTCACACAGCTCCCGTCTCCTCTTTACTCATTGCTTTTTTCCACGTCTTTTTTCATCACATGTCCCATCCTTCACTCCCCTCCCTCCGTCACCCACTTTCCTTCATTCCCACTCTTGTACATCTTTCACCCTTTCAGGATGTCCCACTTTTCTCCTCCCTTTCCTTCTCTCTTCCTCAGCTTTCTTCCCGTACTGCCTCCCTCACGCTTTTCTTCCCTCCACTCTCAGTCCTTCATCCCCACTCTTTCACACCTCTGCTCTCTCCTATTTACTTCCCTCCTCTTATCCTCTCCTTTTTTTTCCTACTTATCTGCCTCACCCTTCACTCTCTCCTACCCTTCTCTTCTCTCTCCTTTTCTCTCCTCTCCATTCTTCTGCTCTCGGCTCGTCGCATCTCCCATCCTTTCGATTCTTTTCTCTTCCACACCTTTCCCTTCCCCTCCTCTCCACTCTTCTCTTTTCTCTTCTCTTCTCCTTTCTTCTCTTCTCGTGTCTTCTCCTCTCATTTCGATTCTTTTCCTCACCTTTCCTTTCTTTTCTTCTCCTCTTCTTTCGTTCCTTTCCTCTCCTTCAGCCTTTTTCTTCTTTTCCTTGTACCTCTACTCACTTCCTTTATTCCTCCCTCCTTCCATCCTTCACTCTCCCACTCCTTAACGCCTTTCTTTCTCTCTCCTGCTCTCCTCGCGTCCAATATCCTCCTATCCTCACTTAAAGTGGAGGCCATTACTGTTATAACTTCGCTTTTATGTTCCTTGTAAATTTGGCCACGCCGCAGAGAACCACCAGGCAGGCAGGTTGGGTAGTAGGTAGGCAGGCAGGGTGACAGGCAGCATGTGTGGGTGGTAGGTAGGCAGGCAGGGTGACAGGCAGCATGTGTGGGTGGTAGGCAGGCTGGCAGAGTGGGCAGATAGGATGGCTTGAAGGCTGTCAGACAGGTTGGGTGGTAGGTGGGCAGGTGTGATGGTAGACAGGTAAGGTGGGTAGTAGGCAGGCACATAGGGTGCATAGCATGCAAAAGTAGGTATTAGGGCAGGATGGGTGGTAGGTAGGCAGGAAGGATGTGTGGTGGGTAGGTAGGTAAGGCAGTCGCTAAATGGGCAGACAGGGTTGGTGGTAGATATGCAGACAGGGTAGATAGTAGACTGAAAGGTATGATGGTTGGCAGGCAGGCAGGGTGGATGGTAAGTAGACAGGTAGGGGAAGGGTAGGCAGGCAAGTAGGAAGGGTGGTAGGTGGGCAGGTAGGATGGATGGTAGGTTGGTAGGCAGTTTGGGTGTTAGTTAGGCAGGTTGGGTAGAGGGTAGGTAGGCGTGTGAGGTGGGTGGTAGGGTGGCAAATAGGAATGGCACGATGGTAGGCAGATAGGGTGGTGTGTGTGGCAGAGTGACATGTACTGTAGGTAGATGAGAAAATAGACAGGTAGACTGGTAGAATGGCACACATGCACACAGGTGGACAGGCAGAGAAGTATATTGGTAGGCAGGAAGTGAAATAAAAAAAAGAGCAAGTATGTTATAATTAGGAAAGTAGCAATGCATAGGCAGGTAGGCAGTGATTAGGAAGTTAGGTGGTGTTTATGTAGGTAGGCAGTCTTCAGGCAGGTAGGAAGTGTTCAGGCCGGTAGGCAGTGCACAGGAAGATAGGCAGTGATTAGGAATGTAGGCCGTGTTTAGTGCATGTAGGCAGTGTTTAAGCAGGTAGGCAGTGTTTAGGCAGGTAGTCAATGCTTAGGCAGGTAGGCAGTGTTTAGGCAGGTAGGCAATGTTCAGGCAGGTAGGCAGTGTTTAGGAGGTGGGCAATGGTTATGCAGATAGGCGGTGTTTAGGAACAGTTGTTGGTCTGGTGGAAAGTGATTAGATAACAAGAATGCAAGTACAGAGAGAGAGAGAGAGAGAGAGAGAGATAGATAGAGAGAGAGAGAGAGAGAGAGAGAGAGAAGAAATAAAAAGGAGAGAAAAGGAGGAGAAATAAAGGAGAGGTGGCAGAGGAGAGGACACAGTGAGAAATCCGAGAAATAAAAATAAGAGAATGTAAGAAGGAAAAGGAGAAGAAAAAAAAAGATTAGCCAAGAAAAGAGAAATGAATGCAAAACCTTAAAAGGATCTATTAGAAAGAAGAGAGAAGGAAGAGAGGTGAGAGAATTGGAGAGATCATAGGAAAAAAAAATTAAAAAGAGGACGAAAAAGTATAAGCGAAGAGGAAAAGATGGGAAAGATGTTAAAGAAGTAAAATGAGAGGAAGAAAGAAGACTGTGTTGAAGAGGAAGGGCCGCAAGGGAGGTAAGGAAGTGTGTGGATGAGGGAGGAAGGAGTTAAGAAGGAGAGTTCCCAGACAGGTAGGAGTCCCTGGAGAGATGGAGGGAAGGGGGAGGGAAGGAAGGATTGAAGGAAAATTAGGAAGTGGAAGAGAGGGAAGGGGAATTGGTGAGAGAGACAGGAAGGAAGGGTGAGAAAAAGAGCTCGTGACAGAAAGAAAGGGAAGGAGGGAAGGGACGCAGAGTTGGCGACAGGGAGTGAGTGAGAAAGCGAGGGAGAGAAGTAAAGACCTAGAGGGAAGGGAAGAAGGGAAGGAGAGGGAGAGGAAGAGGGATAGGGAGGATGGGAAGGAGAGCAGAGTCAAGGAGGAAGGTAAGGGGGGAGGGAAGAGGTAGAGAGCTGTAGAGAGGAGGGAGGGAGAAGAAGAGAGTGGAGAGAGGGAGGGGGTAGAAGATATGGAGGAAGGGAGAGGGAAAGGAAAAGCTTTAGAGAAATGGAAGTAGAGGAAGCTGGAGAAAGAGGTTGGAGGTTAGTGAGAGGGAAGGGAGGGAGGAATCAAGAGAAGGAGGGTGAGCTGGTGAGAAAGGGAGGGTATGAGACAAAATATTAAAGAAGGGGAAAGGAGAGGAAGGATAAGGTGAATGAGTGGGGGAGAAAGAGGGAAGGAGGGGGGTAAGGGAGAGGGGAAGAGGAAGGAAGGAATGAGGTCACAGGCATAAGATTGTGTGTGTGTGTGTGTGTGTGTGTGTGTGTGTGTGAGAGAGAGAGAGAGAGAGAGAGATAAGCCGGAAGGGAGAGACTCTGGGGGAACGCTGGAGAAAAATGGGAAGTGGCTGGTTGAAGGAGGAAATGGAAGAGAGAGAGAGAGGACAGGCTAATTCCTGAAGCTCTCCAAAGTTAATGTTGGACTTCCATTTTCTTTATAAGTACTTAAGCTAGAGGGATATTTATTGGTTATGATAACCTAGGGAAAAGAGGAGAAAGAAATATGATAGAAATTCTCTCTCTCTCTCTCTCTCTCTCCAGCATTTCCTTCTGAGTATTGTAAGTAACCCGGTCCATTTTCTCTGCCATCACATACACTCCGCCTTCCTTTATATCCCTTCCTCTTTACCCATTTTCCTCTTTTCCTTTTTCTGTGTTTTTATCTACTTACCATCGTCTACGTTCTATATTCTTTCCATCTTATTTGATTGTCTCTTTTTCATTCTCCTTTACGTACGCATTTCCCTCTTGCCGTTCCGTAGTGGTGTGCCTGTGCCTTAACCCTCCCAAGCTCCGCACTGCTCTACTGTTCTGTTCCTGTTAACGCCACGCTGTTTTATTCTGATTACAGTAGGTCCTTGGAGCCTGAGATCGTTCTGTCTGTCTTTTTTTTTTCCCCCTCTTTCTTTTGCTTTATTTCTCCTTCATTGCATTCTTTCTCCTCTCGTGTACCTTTTCTTCTTACTTATTCAATGCTCGCTTTTTATTTCCGTCTTATTCCACTGGTATCACTCGTTATTCTGTCTCCTAATTTCTCCTCCTTTTTCCTGTCCTCCATAATACTTTTTCATCCTTATTTCCTTCCCTTCTCCTCCCTCCTTCTTCCATCTTTCAACTTATTTTTCGTTCCCCCTCTTTCCTGCTTCATACTGTCTTTTCTCTGTACTGTCTCCTTCGTCGTTTCATCCATACCTCCACTTTTTTTTCCACCGGCTCCTTTCCTCCCTTCCACTTTTCTTTCTTTTCCTCATTCTTTCCTCCCCCTTACCCTCTCTGACCCTCTTACTTTCTGCTTCCCCTTCCCGTCCTTTCTTTCTCTTCCCTCTTCCCCAACCTCATACATTTTCTCTTACCTTTGATTTTTCAATACGCACTTCTCTCCTTTTTTTCACGTTTTCCACCCTCTATTTCCTTTCCTCTGTTTTCCTTCTGTTATCCTCCTTCCATCTTAACCCCTTTCTCTCCTCCTTTTCATGTCGCCTCTCTGTCTCTCTCATCTTTCCCTTTTTGTTGTCATTTTTCCTTCTACCCTAGTCCTTATTTTTCTCTTGTTTAGTTCGCCTTCTTTCTCTTCCATATCCTCTCTTCAGTGTCCTTCATTCCTTCCTTCCATCTCTTCTTGATATTTTTCCCGTTCTTCCATTCCTTTATTTCTCTTTTCCACCTTTTCCTTCATTCCTTCTTCCTCCCTCCTCTTCTCTTTTTCCCTCTCATTCTTGCATTTTTCCTCTTTTTCTGCCTCTCTTTTCTTCCTGTCATTCTCAGGTTTCTCACGCTTCTACACCCGTCCAATATTTTTTCCCCTTTTCTCTCCCTCTTCTCTGTCTCCTACACCTCCACACCTTCTCCCTCCTCCACACATTCCTCCACCCTTTCTCTCTCGGCTCTCCCTGTGCCCTTTCACTTTCCAGTTTTTATTCCATTTTTCTTTTTCATCCTTTCCGGTCGACTCGTTCCTTCCCTTCTCTTCTTTCACTTGCCCTTGACTCTCCCATTTTTAATTCTCTCTCTCTCTCTCTCTCTCTCTCTCTCTCTCCGCTTATGCCACACAGGTGCTTCTCTCCTTATTTGTCTCTCATCTTCATTTCAGTTTTTCCTTCATTCTTCATCGATCCTCTTTTCCTTTTCCTTTCATTTCTTTACCGCCTGTTATTCATCCTGTCTCCATTTTTCCACCTTTGTCTCCTTATATTTCACGTCCTCCATCCTTCATATTGGTTTTTCCTTTCCTCCCCTGCATTTCCTTACATCCCTTTCTCCCAGTTCTCCCTGTCCCTGTTTTGTTTCCTTCATCCTCTTCCTACTTTTCTTTCGTCCATCCATTTCTTTGTTTCTTATTATTCTTTCCCTGTCTTAGTCTGTTTTCTCATTCTCTTAATTTTCTTCGTTCATTCCCTTTTTCCTTCTTGCTTTCCTTGGTTCTCTTTCCTCTTTTCCCCCTCATTCCTTCCCTCACTTTTCCGTATTACCTTCCCTACCACACCCCTTTTCCTTCAATCCTCCTCGTCCTTTCTCTCGTCTCTCCCTCTTTTCCTTCATTCCCCATTTCTTTCTCTTCTCTCCCTCCCTCCCTCTTCCTTTCGTCTCTTTACTCTTTTCCTTCTCTCCATGCAACTTTTTCCTCCCTCCCTTCATTCCTTCTCTCATTTTTCTCTTTACTTTCCCAGCCTGTACTCTCTTCATTCTCCTCGGTCCCGCATCCTTTCCCTCCCGGCTCCCGCACTGCCGTCTTTACTTTCCCTGTTCCTCTCTCATATGTCCCTCACTTTTCTTGCCTTTTTTTTCTTCCTTCTTCTCCTTTGCTTTCCCCTCTTCCTCTTTCCTGTGTCCCCCACTTTTCTTCCCCCCTTTTTTTCTTACTCCCTCTTCTTTGCTCTCTCTCACTCTCCCCCTATTCTCCTCTTCCATGCTTCCATAAGACTCCTTGCTGTGACATTTAGGTCGGTCCTTCGAACAAAATTAGTGCCCTTATGGTGGGTCACCTTGACGAGGGAGTACATTACACTATGCTGCCACCTGATGTACTGCACCAGCCAGGGTGTTACAGCGTAATCAGCGGGGGAGGAGGGGAGGAAGGAGGGAATGAAAGAAGGAAGGCTGAAAGGAAGGAAGGAAGTATGATAGCTAGGAAAGACGGAAGGAAGGAAGGAAGGAGTGAAAGAAAGTAGGGCGGAAGGATGGAAGGAAGGAAGGGAAGAAGAATTGCAAAAAAGAAGGAAGGATTGAAACAGTGAAGGAAGAAAAGAAAGAAGAAATGTAGGAACGACCAAACGAAGGAAGGAAAAATAAGGAATGCAGAGAGAAGCAGTGAAAGAGGGGGAGCGGAGAGGGGAGAAAGAAGAGGAGACGGAAGAGGGGGAGGGAAAGGGAAGAAGAGTTAAAAGAAATGAAATTACAGGAAAGGAGAGAAATGGAGCGGACTGGAAAGGAGAAAAGAGAGATCAGAGGAAATAAAGAAAACAAATGAGAGGGGACAGGGCAGGGAGGGAGAAGTAGCAAAGAAAAGGGGAAAATGGAATACAAGGCTTCATTGAAAGGCGAGGGAAAAAACGGGGGAGGAATGAGGGGACAGGGAAGGGGACAGGACAGGAAAGGAGATAAAGGAAAGGAAAGAAAGGAATGAATGCTTGAAGGAGGGAACGAAGGAGTGAATGATAAGAAAGGAAATAAGGCAGGAGTGAAATGAGAAGGAAAGGAAGGGAGAAAGGAAGAAATTGAGAGAGAGAGAGAGAGAGAGAGAGAGATAGAGAGAGAGAGAGAGAGAGAGACTGGATGGTGAAAAAAAAAGAAGGCAGTGGGAACAGTAGAAGAAGACAGCAGAACAAAGAAAAGGACAAAAGAGGAGAGGAAGGTATGGGAGAGATGGATGGAGCGACAGGGGAAAGAAGAGGAAAGGAGGTGAGGGAGAAAAACAAAGAAGCTATAAAAATAAAAGGGATGAGGGAGAAGTAATGTCAGAATGATCATGATGGTGAACTGGTAATCCTGATATCGCAGGTTCGAAGCCCTGGGTATCAAGGGCAGATATTACTGGGATTTAATATGTACTGTGACTTCTCCAGGGATCCTACATCACCACTTACTGTTTGTAGATGATGATGATGATGATGATGACGCAGAAGAATACAAAGGAAAGCAAACAGCAACAGACATAATCCTTCCTAGTCAATATGTTACATATAAGACTGTAATAGTGGCATCTGATGTTGTAGGCGAAGGTAAGGATAGTAACTGATTTGATGGTAAAGAGAGTAAAGCAAGAATCCTCCTCCCACCCATCAGTCTCTTAAGCCGAGGTCTCCAGAAAAAAAGTGGAAATTTCATAGGCAAAAGTGAATTTCAAAGTCAAAAAATGTAAAACAATATTCTACACTTTACCGTGTGAGTGATGCGAGAAGGGAGATGAGTGAGTGACAAGCATGAATGAGTAGAGTGAGTGAAGATGATGAAGAGAAGTTAGTGACAGAGGTGAGTTAGAGGGGCAAATGAGTGAGTGCATGAGGGAGTTGAGTTAGATGAGTGAGTGAGTGAGGCAGTTGAGTTAGGTGAGTGAGTGAGTGAGGCAGGCAAGTAAGGGAATGGAGTGGAGTGAGTGAGTGAGGGAGGTAGGTTAATAAGGGAATGACGTGAGTAAGGGAATGGATTGGAGTGAGTGAGTGAGTGAGGTAGGTTAATAAGGGAATGACGTGAGTGAGTGAGTGTGACGCGGGGAAGGAGGTGAGAGGATGAGTGAGGTTAGAGAGTGAGGGAGGTGAGTAAAGAAGGTGATGGTTGTAAGTGAATGAGTGAGGAAGATGAGTAAGTGAGATGAATAAAGGAGATTCGGTAGGCGAGTAAGGTGGATGAGGTAAAATCTGTGCAAGTGTCTGGAATCAGAATCAGACCCTTGGGGGAGTCAGGTGAGGTTCCCTGCTCAGGTGATTACCGACCCCACCTGCAGCCCATTTCATCCGCATTCACCTGCCTGCCTGCCTGCTTACCTGCTAACCTGCCTCTGTGCCTTCCTTCCTTCCTCTATGGTTGCCTGCCTGCCTTTCTTACAAGATGCCTTACTTGCCCATCTGCCTGCTAGTCTGCCTTGCAGCCTGCCTGCCTTCCTAATAACCTTCTTACCTGCCTGACTGCTCACCTGCCTTGGTCATCTGCCTGCTTGCCTTCCTTCCTGCTTATTTTCTTACCTGCTGCCGCTCTGCCTATCTGCTTGCATACCTACTTGTTCATTTACCTGTCAGCCTGCTTTTCTTGCCTACTTGCCTACCTGTCCGTTTCTCTGCTTAGGTGTTTACCTGCCTTCCTGGCTCTGCCTGATTGATTACCTGCCTGCCTAGTTGTTTACTTGCCTACTTGTTTATATACCTGCTGCGTATACTTTGTTATCTGCCTGCCTGTTTATATGCCTACCTGCTTCTGCCTAGTTGTTTACCTGCCTGTCTCTTTACCACCCTCTCTGCCTCTGTGCCGAAGAGAAGGAAAGAGTGACGCAGGAAGAAGTGAGGAAAGGAGGAGGACATAGGTAGGAGAGAAGCAGGAGAAGGCGAGAGGAGATGAACGAGGAGGGGGGGGGGGGAAGGCGTAGAAAGGCAATGAGTTGACGAGGAGTGGACGTTATAGAGAGAAGATAGAGAGAAGATTAAATGGAGACAGGGGAAGAGAGGAAGCGTGATAGGGAAACGGATGGAGGGAGGACAGGAGAGGAAGGAAGGGGAATAGAGAAGCAGAAGTAAGGAAAAATTAGAGAGGAGAGATAAGGAAAAGGGGCAAGAAAAGCAGCAGATGTAAGGAAAACGGTTAAGAGAAGAGCAGAAATTAAGAGGAAGGCTAGCCGAGAAAAGAGGAGAGGAAGGAAGGTCTGGGGGACGAAGAATGGGAAGCAGGAGAGAAGGTAGAAGAGAGGATTGAGGGCGTGGGAGGGGGAGGAAGGATGGAAGAGAGAAAGTGAGAGGAGAGGAAGGAGGCAATGGGACAGGAAAAGGAAGGCGGGAGTGAGGACGGAGGTAATTTCCTGTAATAAGTAGTGCCATGTAGATTTTGTACACTGGTATAAACGTCTGTACTAAACTGTACCCCTGGAAAAAACGGGAAGAGACGACCACCTACTGTACCTGTACACGTATTACCTGCTCTCTCTCTCTCTCTCTCTCTGTATATATAATGTCATTGCCAGCGGATAAACTTCAGCAGTTAGAAACGCCTCGTTAACCCCTTCAGTACGCTGACGTCTTTTTCTTAAAGTCTTTTCTTATAATGAGAGTATTTCTTTTTCTTCTTATGGGTATCGAGTTTTTCCTGTCATATGAAATACTGCAGTCTAACTAAATTGCCAAGCACTCTGTCACTGTGGCATGTTTATTTTGTGGATGAGAGTTGCTGTTTCTCACCTGATACAGTTTTCTCAGTTTATTCACCTGCCTGCCTGCTTACCTATTTTTACATAAACGTGCCTGCTTTAACTCCACCTTATTCACGTACAGCAAACTCCTTGATGAAAAAAGGTCTGCAGAGTTCAGGTACACCTTTCCCGCTTCATTGTTTCTTATTACGCCATGTTTTGTACACAACTTTTCGACAATGATTTATTCACATCTCCCCATCACAATCTCCGACCGTCGTAGTCTTATTAATTATATTTATCCATGTTATAACTAGGTAATGGTAAACTTCAGAGTCTCAGTGTGTGTCATCATCATCATCATCATCATCGTCGTCGTCGTCGTCGTCGTCGTTGTCGTCGTCGTCATCATTCATCATTATTCACCGTCATCATCGTCATCATTCTTCCTCGTCGTCGTCGTCATCTGGTTTTCCATGAATATTTAGTGTACTTACATCAGAACCAAAGTTTCTGGATATCTTTCGGGATATGACTTTGAAAATAAATCCCATTTATAGTCTCATCCTCTCTTTGGGACCAGCTACGGTATAAGGGTACTTGCAGTGGTGTTAACCTGTCATGGCCGGGACAACTCTACCATTGTATTCAGGGTAACGTCAGACTGTTATATTCAGCAGGGAGTGAACCAAAGGAACCAGAGGAAGAAAATGTTGTCACCATTGACCCTGTCATGATTGGACAGTTCAGGTGTTTTGTTCCAGCTAACGCCAGGTGATTTTATTCAGTTACTCCCTTTAGTCCCATGACATAGTTTTGTAGTTTATTCTTGTTGCCTCCAGACGGTTTCATTCAACTTAGGGAATATGTCTTGTAATGAGAAGATGAATGGACGATATATTTCACCTCTCAGATACGTAAAGTCTCTCCTAGTCTAAAAAAAAAAAAAAAAATCGTCTGGAGATAGCAAATATGAGTTGAATATATACGTCATCGAACTACAAGGATTAAGAGTGCGTGGCGTGACCCTGAGGGAGTTAAAGCAGACCCTTGATTACTGTCGGGGATGGGCTTTGTGCAGAGTGTAACAGCCATTCAAGCTGCCCTTTCCTTGCCGTGAATAATTGCAGGATGAACCAACAATACTCTTATCAGTCAGAATTCCTGCACTGCTTAAGCTAAAGTTTTGTCATTAGGGTAAGTGAGGGTTGTCTTTTAATTCTGCCAGCCTTTCGTTCAGTAATATCACGGGTACTGTTGTCCAACTTTTCCATTAGTCCAATTGGTTCTGGTGATTCTTGGCTTTAACCCTTACTGTTTTCCTGACATTATTAGAGGTCAGACATTCACGCCAGTAACGTATGTTTTCCCAGTTGTATTCTTAATTAACTAAGTTTTTTTTGTTATATATTAGTTTAACGAATTTAAACTAGAGCAGGTATTGTACCATCTTAAATCAGTAATTAAAATGAATGGCGGAAAAGAGGAAACTGTGGCTCTCCCCCTAGTTAAAGGAGCAAAAAAGAGACCAGTAAAAGTGAAACGTGAAGACGGTACAATCGGAGGAAAAAGTTCACATACTGTTGCAGTGTGTCAGCATCACACTAAGGGTATGTCCGTCATTTGTCTCTCTGACGCATCATATCAAAGAGAATCATTATGGGCGACTTAATATACCAAATTTTTCACAATTTAGGAATATTATCAGCAGAGGAAAATGAGTAGAATAGGTGAAGTATTAAGTGAACTTTTGTCTACGACTGTACAACTACAGTGATGTAAAGGAGTGTTGGTCCAGGTCATCGTACTACAGGGACAACCAACTACAATAGGATTAGAGAAAGAGTATTCTATCTTTGTATACTATGTACTGGTATTTGAATAGCAAGGTAACAATATGACACGCAGACCATTTACTGTTAAGATTTGCCCCAACTGAATACACTTATTTGATATTAAGCCAAAGTGAATACAAGAAAAAATATGAACAACCAAAGGTGCAAGGTAAAGGGTAACTAAAAATTTTTCCTCAGATAATAATAACAATAAAAAATTATTCAATAAACCCCACACCCACGAAAATATATCTGCTTAATATGAAAGTTAATTAAGATACCTTTGAAAATTCCCTGAGTTGGTGAATAAAGCAATATTTTAGTTAATGACGTGCGCTGTGATACGTTTGTTATATTATTCCTGCTGCCCCATACCACTGTGTTGTGTGTAGGAGACCCCCTTGTTGTGGTATGGTGTGTATCAGCCACCATTAACCCTGTCATGGTGGCGTCCTCTATTGTGTTGTGTGTAGGAGACCCCCTTGTTGTGGTATGGTGTGTATCAGCCACCATTAACCCTGTCATGGTGGCGTCCTTTATTGTGTTGTATTCCACCTGACGCCACACGATTTCATTCAGCTGGCGGTGAGTATAGCAGCCTGAGAGTGTTGATACTGGTAACATTAACTCCTGTCATTTTCGGGATATCTCTTATATTCTGTGCCAGGTATCGCCACACGAGTATAGTCATATGGGCCATGAGTGTCGACCATTATTGCACCATGTCATTCTTGTTTTTCCTTAAACCTCCAAAACTCCTCTCTGTCTGACTGTCTGTCTGTCTGTCTGTCTGTCTCTCTCTCTCTCTCTCTCTCTCTCTCTCTCGCATCGTTAACCTCGTGACTGCCAGACATCATTCAGAAACAAAAATAAAACTGTCGTGAGGTAGCAAACATAAACTAAGACGTAGTGTAGAGACGGTGTCTAAATCATAATAGTACATAGTCTACCTTAGCAAATAATAATTTTAGGAGTATGAAGTGGCGTTTCTGCTTTCTTATTTTGTTTATATTTTTATCAATTTTATTTGTTTATTTATATTTGCGTAGGAGAGGGTTGGAGATGGGTAATTAGCGCCAACAGTCGGGGGACATACTTGTTATATTGTCCTTGGTACCTTCAGAAGAATTATTCAGTTGTGGGAGAGACATCAGGTTGTGAAGGGGTTAATGGAGACTTGGGGTAAAATAATGCAACTATTTATTCTGCTTTTGTCACATACAGTGCGTGTGCTTGTACCCGTGATGGTGTTTGGTGGGGATGGAGCTGTATTCTTATCTTCTTTAGCACGAGAACTAAATGTTTGCCTCTGTGTTATACGTACTGTCTCCAGACGATTTTATTTAGCTCAGGAAACACGCAGCCTTAGTACTGGAGGTGTTAGACACAGCCATCCCGCACCTCGCTTCAGTACGGGATGTCTTTCCTTAGCTGAGTACGATAGTACGGTGGATGTAAGTCTGTCTGTTACCCAATCCTGTTTCAGTCTATCAGTAGTGTAGGGGCTCGGGGATAGGCTACTTATGTATTATTTATTACATCTATGCCCTGCCTGAGACATAATGGCGGGGACAAAGCTGGCCAGCCTCACTTCCCTGAGTGGCATTAGATAACCAGTAAACCCCAAACACCCATGAAAGGAAGTAATAGTAAACTAAGCTAAGACGCCATTGTAGTTGTCAGTTTAAAAGTACCGTATAATAGTTGTTCTGCCTCTAAGGTTTGCCCCTTCAAACCAGTAACGTATTTTTTATGTTTCATTGTTGCTTATTTTTTGGAGAGTTTGTCCAGCGTAGCGCAGACGCCTTTATCGTAAGAGTCTGATACAGCCATCATTTCCCTCTTCACTTCTTCGGGGTTCTCCTAAATTGAATATAATAGCCTGGTACAGGCAGGAATACACACACACACACACACACACACACACACACACACACACACACACACACACACACTCACTCTCTCTCTCTCTCTCTCTCTCTCTCTCTCTCTCTCTCTCTCTCTCTCTCTCTCTCTCTCTCTTTCTCTTCAGTATATCTATCTATTATATATATATATATATATATATATATATATATATATATATATATGTATATATATATATATATATATATATATATATATATATATATATATATATATATATATATATATATATATATATGGTAATGGGGTTAAAATAATCATCGCACTAATTCCGCGCTGTCTAAAAATAAAATTGGGTGAGTGGGATGGGTACATACTTCATAAATTATAAAACACTATACAGAACTTGAGGCCTCGGGAATTTGATTAAAAGTTGCTGCATAATTAATCTACTACCCCCTCCCCCTCTGCTGCATCCCTCCTCAACTCCCTTCATCCTTTCCTCCCTCATCCTCTCCTCCTTTCCTGTTCTCTTAATCTTTCCTTCTCCGTCACTTCATTATTCTTCCCCCCTCTCATTTCTTATCCCTGCCTCCTATTCCTTCTCCCTCTTTCTTTTGCATCCTCTTTCCTCCTCAGAGCATTTCTTTTCCCCTCGTCTGGCTTACTCCTCTTTCCTCCGTCTCCTCTGCTTTTCTCCTCTTTCCGCCTCTTTCTGCCATTCATGTCGTTTTTTTCTACATCTCTTTCACCCTCCCTGCTTACCCTTTCCCTCTCTCCACTTTTTCCTCCTGTTCTCTCTCTTCCCATCCTGTCTCTTCACTTTTTCTCTCTCCTTCTTTCTCTTCCTTCTCTGCTCTTTCTCCCCATTGCCCTTCTGTCAGTACTTCCTCTACTCCCCGTTTTCCTCTCCTGCTCTTCTTTATTCTCCTCTTGCTCTTTCTCCTTATCCCTTTCTTTCTTTTCCCTCTCTCCTCCTCTACCTCATCATTTTCCTTCGCTCTCTAAATTCTTGACACTCATTTTCCTTCCTCCTCCTCCTCCTCCTCCTCCTCCTCCTCCTCCATATACCCAGTGTCTTTTCCTCCATAATCAGCGATATTTTATTACGTGTTTACCCAGAAGGTGTCAGAAGTTTGGCGGTGTTTTAAGCGAAACTGATTAATGATAATGCTAGGAGAGAGAGAGAGAGAGAGAGAGAGAGAGAGAGAGAGAGAGAGAGAGAGAGAGAGAGAGAGACCAGTACATAACACTGAGGGAGAGAGGTGAATAAATAGAAGCAAGAGAGATGAACAGATGTGAAGGCGTTATTTTAAAAACTTATTAAGAGAAAGAGACAAAATGGGAATTGAACAGGAGAAACGAAGGGAAAGTAAGAGAGAAGAGAAGAAAAAGAAACAAAGAAAGGGGTGAAAAGAATGATAAGAGAACAGGCAGTGGGAAGGAATGGGGTAAAAAAGAAGAGAAAATATGAAATGGAACAGAATTAGAGATATAACAAATCAGAAAGGAGAAGCATAAAGAATGGAAGACAATTTGAGAATAGGAGAAATAGGAGACAGTGGAGATTGGAAGTTTCATATAGCTTTGAGTTCAACAGTTAATTTTTTGCTTTTAAACACTGACGCCTTTTGTATATCGCGTGTTCGTCTCAAAATTTTCACAATAATAATTGCATTTAACAGAGAAAAAAGTGGTGAAAGGTATACGAATATAAGTGAAAGATAGAGGAAAATAAACGAGGTTAAGAGAACGCTAATGGTAATTGGAAGACGGAGGAGAAAATGATGTCGACAAAAGATACATACAAAAAGAATAAAGGAAAAGAAACCAGAGTTTTCTAAATTTAACCTTTGATGTCTTGTAAGAGCATCTGTTTATCTAAAGGTCATCAAATAATAATGCTTTTTGGAAGAGAGGAGAGAACACGATACGGAAAGAGTCGAATTGGAAGAAGAAATGAATAAAGGAAGGGATACGGTAAGAACAAGAGAAAAGAGAAGGGAATAGGATACAGAAAGGAGATGAAAATTAACAGAAGAGAGAAAAGAGAAAAAGTAGAAAGAAGACAAAGGGTGAACAGGTAAGAAAAAGACAAAAGTAAAGAAGTATAAGCAAATTAAAAGGAAGAGTGTTATGGGAAAGAAGACTAAGAGAAGGGAGAAGAAGAAAAAGAGGAGAGAATAGGAAAAGAAACTGAGAGGAACCGCGGGATGAGGGGAGAAAAAAGGGAAGAGACAACCCAAATTGTAGCGTCTGTAGTTGAGGTGGTAATTCATGACAGGAAAGTAGTTGTTATGTCGAATAAGGCCTGTGGTTGTGGTAGAGATTGTGGTGAGAGTGAAGTTGACAGGGGTTAGTGATGTGGTGGGTGTGGTGAGAATACAAGATGGTGGTGGTGAGGTACTGTGCTTTGTTGTGTAGGGTCAGGGTGATGGGTTGTGGTGAGTGTGGTAGGTGGTGGTGTGGGATGATGCCAGTAGGTTGTGGCGGGGGATGTGTGGGTTGTTGTGGAGGTCTGCTGGTTGTGATAAATAATGGTGGTAGTGATTGTGCTGAGAGGAAATGGATGATAGTGGTGTGTGTGTGTGTGTGTGTGTGTGTGTGTGTGTGTGTGTGTGTGTGTGTGTGTGTGTGTGTCTGTGTGTGTGTGTGTTTATGGTGAGAGTGGTATGTAAGTGGTTGTGATGGATGAGTATGGTTGATGGTGGCGGTAGACTGTGGTGGGCGTGGTGTGGTCGATTTTGTTGTAGAGAGTGTTGAAGCTGGTGAGAGTTGTGGGTTGTGGTGCTTGTGGTAGGGTGTGGTGTGGTGAGGGAACCGTGTCGCTGTGGTTGTGGTAGATGGTGAGGGTAGAAGTGGTATAATTGTAGTGAGTGTGAAGGGGATGTAGTGGGTAGTGGTGTATGTGGCTGTGGTAGGTTGTGGTAGATAGTGGTGTCATTAGGGATGGGAGAGACTGTGGTAGTAGTGAAGGGGAGATTGTTGCTGTTGGTAGGTGGTGGTGAGTAAGGCTGGGGTTTGGGCAACTCTTTTAACACCTTTTAGGCAACTCTTGTAACACCTCTTACATCCATCCATCCATCCATCCATCATCCAATCCTACATTACCCCATGAGAAGCGTAGGAGCCCGGGGCTAGGTAGTTGGTCCCGACATTTAAGATGAGAATGACCAGCCTCACTCATCTCTGAGTGGCATTACATGAGCAATCAACCCCAACCACCCCTTGGATATAAACCTTCATCGGCTCAATCCGATTGGAGCGCAATAATTACTCACTAAACCACCAGGCGCCAAAATTTGGTTATATGGTTACCACCCAGCGTAGTAAATGGTTTCCTGGTGCACAGGAAACCATTTGGCTTGTCACTCAGTGTAGAGTCACCCACAGGCTGAAGGAAGTGGAAAGAATGAAGGAAAGAAAGACAGAAGAGGGAGTGTAAAGTCACCCGTAGGCCGAAGGACAAGGAAAGAATGAAGGAAAGAAAATCAGAAGAGAATGGAAGGAATGAAGGATGGAGAGGAAAGGGCAGACACCCGAGAGCAGCACTACATCGAGTGAGTGGATGGTGAGCGCCCCTACCTACCACAAACACCTTTTACGCACTACTTTATTTCTGGATATGACACATCCTCTTATGTATCTGCCAAGGATAAAATATTGGTATGAAATTGGGTTAAATAACAACCAAGAAAATAATAAAGCTTAGTGTGCAAAATATATCGCTGAAGAAAAGATGATAAAAAGTCAACCCTGCCAACAAGACTACGGCTGTGATGGCGATGCTGTTGGTGCAGTCGTTAAGGGTGATGGTGAAGATGGTGTGGTGGTTGTGGCGATGATGTGTGTTGTGGTAGGGAATGGCTGTATGGATGGTGCTTGTGGTGAAGGCCGTGGTGCTGTTGGTAGTAATAATTGTGATGGTGGTAGTGATGATAGCCTGGGAAGAGTACTGACTTGGTGATTGTGATGATAATGGTGGTGGTGGTGGTTGCGGTGATCATGGTTCCCCTTCGCCAGATTATACTGTACTATCTAGAGTTATCAGTAAATAAAACATCGAAACGTGTGTGAGAATTTTTACTGGGTGATTCAATATCTCTTAAAATTCTTTTCGTCGTTTCTGCAACACTCAGGGAATACGTGAAGTTGGATATATGATTACTACCCAGCGTGGTAAATGGTTTCTAGGTGTAAAGAAACCTTGTAGCTTATCACTCACGGATCTTTAATTTACCTGTCTGTTATCTTGTTTTAGTTTTTTTCCTTAGAGGGAACAGTTTGCGGGCTCCTGGCCTTTTGTTCTTTCTTTCTTGCATAAAAGAAGGAATGACCTGAGAGTAGCACTACATTTAGTGAGTGGATGGTGGGCGTCCCATCTACCGTAGCGCCTCCACCTGACAATCGTTCTTGGCCGGCCCGTCCTGAGCGAGGCGTTTGGCTATAGATATAGATACAGATATAGTGCTTAAGTGGTGGAGTGATAACGGTGTAGTAATGGTAAGTGTATGTTGATACTTATAATGCTTAACATTTTCGCCATGGTTGGTACACAAGGGTACATTTGCAGACTATCACTAATGGAGTTTATAAAACAGATAAATCCCAGCTGCCAGTAGCATATCAACAAGAACCACACTGGAGAATGCCATATAGTTGAGAGAGATCCAGTCGGTCAAAGGGAATAAATAGAGGACGGGTACTGGTAAAAATATTGGGTTATCTAGTAGGCCTTAAAATTCTGCGGTGCGGTAAACCCGTATTTAAATAAGACCTTGGATATCCTCTCTCTCTCTCTCTCTCTCACACACACACACACACACACACACCATAGTTTAAAAACTGGAATTCCCCTTTGCTCTTCAAAATAAAGTTTTACAATAATTCACAGAACTTCGAAAAATATGGTACAAAAATAGCAGACGTGTTAGACAGCATAATTAGATACAATCATGATAGTAAAATATAAAGCTTTTCTGTTGTTCAGTAAAACCCAAATAAAACGAAGAAAATATATGAAAATGTAAAAAAAAAAGCCTGATAATTGCTAATGTGGAAGAGGAAGAAAGAAACCCAGGGAGAAAAAGGCCACTAATAAAACTGTACTGAAAAGAAAACAGTATTACAAAACATAAGGAAATAATAGGCCAGAGAAAATAGGAGAAGCGGAGAAAGAACAAGGGAATCGCTCCAAGAAAACAAAAAACACAGAGATAAAAATGGACAGGAAATAGTGAAAAGTAATAGAAAACATTGGGAAAAAGATTTGGTCTGGCCTGTGAAATTACCAGAAAGGTAAGTCTGGAGTTGGGTCGTGATTAGAGAGTGAGTCTTTTGCCAAGCCCGTCCAGTGTCTTGATGATGTGGTGGAGAGAGAGAGAGAGAGAGAGAGAGAGAGAGAGAGAGAGAGAGAGAGAGAGAGAGATGGTTTTGCCGACAGTGAAGGAAGGAGGAAGGTGTAGGACAATGGCAATCGAGATTGATGGGGAAGAAGCAGAGGAACTGAGAGAGAGATGGAGGATGAAGGAGAAGAGAGTGAAGATTGAGACAAGCTGAGGAGAGCAAGGAAGATGGAGTACTAGTAGGAGGGTGAGGAATTGGGAAGGGAGAAAGATGGAGGAGGAAGTGGGAAAAAGATATATAGAGGACGGATAAGGAAGAAAGATATATGGAAAAGAGGAAAAAGACAGAATCGCTGCAAGAAGATGAGAAATGGAAAGGGAGAGAGATGGAATAGAAGGTACTTAGAGGAAGAAGGGAAAAGGAAACAGACAGAGAAATGGATAGGCAAGATAGGATTGGAAAGAGAGGAGGAAGTTGTGTAAGGAAAGAAAGAAGGGTTTAATCCAAAGACGACACGATGCCTTTCCTAAGGTGAATAATGTTATCTGGTGGAGCAGTAAGATGGGTAGGATTCCCGTCGTAGTCATGGACCAAGAGGAAATGAAACAGTAATGGTAAAGCAAGAGAGTGAACGTAAACCTCGTAGCAGCAGATGTACACATTTACCTGGATTTACTGAGATAGTTTGGGCGCACAGGACATGTGGAAAATGAAAGATTAATGCCTTCAGTTCGAGGACGTATTTTTTTTATATCCATGCTAACTGCAGACGATTAAGACCAGCTCAGGAGACACTTTATAAACTGGAAGATTGGATGTAGTCTTCATTAATCTGTTACAAGAAATGTCCCCTAAGCTGAATCAACATGGCAGAAGGGGGTGGATATGGATCATGGTTTGGAGTGGCAGAAGGAAGTGGAGATGGTTAATGGTGTGGAGATAGCTAAGGGTGTGGAATGGCAGGAGGAAGTGGAGATGGCTAAGGGTTTGGAGTGGCAGGAGAGAGTGGAGATGGCTAAGGGTTTTGAGTGGCAGGAGAGAGTGGAGATGGCTAAGGGTTTGGAGTGGCAGGAAGGATTGGGGATGGAAGGATAGGGGCTTGGAGTGGCAGGAGGGAGTGGGGATGGAAGGATACGGGCTTGAGTGGCAGGAGGGAGTGGAGATGGAAGGATAGGGACTTGGAGTGGCAGGAATGTAGGTGGAAGGATAGGGGCTTGAAGTGGCAGGAGGGAGTGGGGATGGAAGGATAGGGGCTTGCGGCTGTAGTCTTAAACTGTGGGAAGGCGTTCACCTTGCCCTATCCGTATCTTTTGGTAGTCTTAACGCACGAAAGGGAGAGCGTTCCCCGGTGAACGGGAGGGGATTACCCCAGCGTAGTACTGGAATCCACGGGGAGTCTCATAGCACCCCTTCGCATGCCCCTTCGTCATATTATAGCAGCTTTGTGCAAAGAAAACTGTGTAGGATTTAAAGGACCCTATGGTGTGTGTGATGGGAAATTATTTAATGATAAAAACATCGTGTAAAGAAAAAATAAGCGTTTAATATTTTTATCGTTTTAAAAGACTTCACCATTTCTCTGGAGATGGATAATTTTCGGTGAGACGAAAACAAAGATACTGTATTCACTTTCATTTTATTTCTCAATATTTCTACCAAGCTGTTTATCAGATATGGTGCATGATACTTTTATAATTAGTTTGATTAGTACGTGAAATAATTCCTACAGTAAATAATGGCCGAGTACCGCCTAAACAGACGAGTGGTGCACAGCCAGTTACATTAGTTTGAATTACGAAGTCTCATGTTTGTGTTCGGTGAGCTTTTACAAGTCCGCACTATTTTTTGACTTGGCAGTATATTTTTCTAGTGTATTTTGGTGTGATTTGAACGAATTTGGCTTTTACTTTCGGTGTTCGTAATTGGTGTTCAAATTAACCCCCCCCCTCCATCCCGTGTCTTGGGGGGTGGGATTTCGGGGATCTGGGTGGGAAGAATGGCAAAAACAAGCATTTGGGGCAGAAATATAGTCAAAAGCAGTATGACCAGCCAAGGCGTATTCGTGGGGTTATTACTGACCGCATGAACTCCTCTGAAGCTATGTCTGTCACCGAATTTTTCCTGAGGTACAGGTTCTCCAAATCCTGTATGCATACTCCTGTACAAAGTATTTCAGAAAAAATGCCAGCCTTCAGTAATAGAAGAGGTAAGAATTGCAAACATTAATAGTTTATACTGTGTATGAATCTTAGAAACTGTGATATGTATTGTTTTTATTTTAAGATTTTGAATTTTAAAGTTAATCAGTGTTACCAACTCTTTGCCGCGCCTACCCACACGAAAGGGTGCGCTCTCCCGCTTTCAAGATTACCACTTAGGTTGAAGGTGTGAGCTTCCACCTCGAGCGGGGTGCGGGAAGGGTAACCCCTGCCCTCAGTTTCAAGACTACGGGCGTTGGAATGGCAGGAGGGAGTGGGGATGGAAGGATAGGGGCTTGGAGTGGCAGGAGGGATTGGGGATGGAAGGATAGGGGCTTGGAGTGGCAGGAGGGAATGGGGATGGAAGGATAGGGGCTTGGAGTGGCAGGAGGGATTGGGGATGGAAGGATAGGGGCTTGGAGTGGCAGGATGGAGTGGGGATGGAAGGATAGGGGCTTGGAGTGGCAGGATGGAGTGGGGATGGAAGGATAGGGGCTTGGAGTGGCAGGAGGGAGTGGGGATGGAAGGATAGGGGCTTGGAGTGGCAGGAGGGAGTGGAGAGGAGTACATTTTCACTGCAGCCACCCTGGATGAGATCATTGATGTGGCGACTGGAAATTCTGTAGATAGATGGACATACAGATAGACCAGAAAACAAAAATTTTCTTCTAAACTGATTGTTATGAAGTAGGAACGGCAAAGGTGCACAGATAAGAGATGAAAAAAGCACAAAAACAAGACAGCATTTGGGATGGGAGGATATTTGGAGACCTACAGTATACCCATTACTACATTCCACCAGCTACAAGTCTGTGGCTAAAGTGTGGAATGTAGTAATGGGTATAGGTCTCTAAATCTTCCCACATCCTGAATGCTCTCTTGTTTCTCTTCTTATTTCATCTAGTATCTGTGCACTTTTGCCACTTTCTTCTTAACAATCATTTTAGAAGAAATTTTTTTTCTAGTTTATGATCGTTTTGTGGAATATAATTATGCATAATGCAAGTGTTACATTTGGACTGTTACATGTATAGCATACTGGAAGACTAAAACGAGGGTGCCTTTCCGTGAAAAGAAGTGTTTTGGTACGTTCTTTTACTGTAGGCGAGCTGTAGCTAACCAATATTGTGCAAAATGGCGTACTTACGGGTGACCGCGATGCGGTTTTCAGGCCGTAACTCGCGAACCGTAGCCTGAATGCTTTTCTAAACATGAAAAGAAAAATCTTGACCTGACAAGCAGCGTCTTGGTGTATAGTACGCTCGCGTACACCGTTTTATTTTGGAGTTACGACTGATGAAGAAGAAAGAAAAAAAAATCGATATATTTGCGGTTCGATTTTGCGATTACCACGAAGGTTAGCAAGACTTTGCGAGTAGTTTTGCACTTGAATAGCAAAGGTCTTTTAGTTTATAAGCTTAGAACAAGGTTTTGTGACAGTTTTCGCCCAAATGATCCAATACTCTATAGTAGGACGCCATTTTGAACCTGCACCATTCCTACTTAGGGAGTGCTACCGCACTCCGCGATAGAGAGAAAAAACTGCAGTTCAGTAAATGCTGGTGGTTTGAAACTAAAGGAAGCGAATCGAATATTAGGCAGCAAATTAGAAGAGAAAGTTACTCAGTGTCTAAGGAAAAAAATATGAAAGGACTTTGCTGGAAGAACGTTAATGACAGAAGAAAGGGAGGGAAGCAGGAATGTAAAGAAAAAGGGAGAGACTGGAAGACAGTAAAATGCATGTAAACCACCAGGAAAACAATGTAGCAAAAAATACAGAATTGGATTGTGAAAAGAGAGCAGCGTAAGTCAAACATTGTTGCAAATATTAGGGAAAATCGGCCGTAAGTTGATGTGAACTTATAAAGCATGGTGAACAGTGTGATGGGGGTAAGAGTGACAAAGAGGTGGACAAACAAAAAGTATTATACAAAGAAGGGAGAGGCGTTAAAGGTAGAATAACAAAAAAATGGAAAGAAGGAAGAATTGTTAAAAAAAAAAAAAAGTGGAAGAGAACAAAGAAAAAGAAAAATATTGGCGCTGATTAAGAGAATGATAGGAGAAACACAAATGGGAGAGTGTTATAAAGCCGTACAGTTAATGGAGAAGAGAGGAGAATGGGAAACGGAAAAAAGGGGAGGGAGGAAGAAAGGGGAAAAATAGGTACGAGGGAGAAATTTGTGTGTGTTCGTCAGTGCTTCTGATTTGGGGGAGCTGCGGGAAGCAATCAGTGTAGGGAAGAGAGAGAGAGAGAGAGAGAGAGAGAGAAGGGAGGGGGGGCGGATATGGCTAAACTACGTGTTTTATGCCGTAGGAAGTGTGGCTATTCGAATGTTAACTATTTTGATCCAAGGTATAACTCCTTTGTTTTGAGGAAAATAGCGAACGCTTGTTTTATGTTTCTTGTCTTCATTATACCGGTACTTACAACCTGAGCCCATTCCCGTCCCTTTCAGCAGGAGGATGGCTGGTTATTATATTATTTCAGTTGGGTAGATTTTGAACGGATTTTGAACTTTTTTTCACTTTATGCTATTTCTCCTCCCCCCCCCAAAAAAAAAAAAAAAAACACACGCATGGAGATGAATGATTATTGTGTGGGTTTCGACGAAGTGTGTTTCAAGAATGTGTATCTCCTTTAATGGTATTTAGTGTTGAATAAATATGCAATTAGTAGTGTTTGTATTCATCTTTCTGTATGATGGCACTAGTGCCAGTTTGAAGTGGGGTACTGGTAATTTACTGTTTTATATTGAAACTGCTTTGTATTGTGGTTATACGTTTTGTATGTCACCCTCATACCTTCACAACTGTACCCCTTCCCGTCTTCCTTCACATGTTACCTTCTTCGGCCTGCTATCGTCCTCCCCTTCCATCTCCCCCGACCTTCCATCTACCCGACATCCCTCCTTCCTCCCACCACCCATCATCCTGCCACCTCCTATGTTCCCCACCTTCCGTCTTCCCCATCCCCACACCCTACTTTCTCCTTTAACCTTACCTACTATACCCTTCACCTCTCGTTATTCCCAGACTCCCTTATGTCCATCGTTCATCTCCATCATTTGCCACGTTACTAATCCCGTTTTCCCACCTGCGTCCCCTTGTTCCCTCTCATATCCCAGAAACTGCAGTATCTCTGTCCATCGTCCTACCTCCCCTACTCACCCATCTTTCTGTCCTCTTCCCCACGGTCACATTTCCTGATCCCACCCTTCCCCCGTCCTGTCGTTTGGCTCAGTTCTATTTGCCTTCCATTTTACTGATTCCTTGCTGCCCAGTCCCCCCATCCCTCCCCATTTCCTATTTACCATCCATATTCCACCCCTCAAACCTCCCTCACACCCCATTAGTCCCATTCTCCTCCTCCCAGCCCACTCCCATTTCCCTCCTTCCTGTCTTTCCCACAAAGAATCCCCTACTTCGCAAAACTTCCATACTTCCCACCTCACTAATCCCCCACACCTGCCCCCCATCCCCCCCGTCCCGTCATCACTTACTACCACGCTAAGCACTTTGTTTTAGACTTTTTTATCGTAAAGACCCGGAGCCTATTAACACGGCCCTCGCTTAATTACGGTCATATGGAATTAATGGTCAATTACGCATTACTTAACTTCTGCTCATTTATCTCAGGTTTATGTTACCTGTGTGTTGGGGGAGGGAATGTATGTGTGGGTGAGTCTTTTTGTGGAACTATGTCTGTCGCTGTTCATAGCTGTCTGTTTCAAGTCTGTGTGTGTGTGTGTGTGTGTGTGTGTGTGTATTTAGCATTCTGGAAAGTTAAGTGTTGTGTGGTGGAAGGGTGGAGGCTGTGTGTGTATTTAGTAGGCTGGAAAGGTGTTGTGTGGTGGTAGAGCGAGGCTGTGTGTGTATAAATAAGATAGGCTGTGGCAGGTAATTTTATAAGATGGGTAAGAAGTGGGGGAGAAAGTACTCTTAAGTTTATCCAGTTAATTCCAGTGACATTGTTTTTTATCCTTGCAGGCCCCAGACAATTTTCCTCAGCTTAGGGCAGCTGTCAGATGGTAATGGGATTAATGAAGGCTTTATCTTACCCATCTATTTTGAAAAGTATATTCCATTTTTACTTTCCTCCTTTTCTTCCCTGCCTCTTTTCGTATTTTGCTCAGTGCTCCCTTTTCCTACCTACCTCCCTTCTCTCATCCGTTTCCTACTCTGACTTTCCTCTCTTCATCTCCTCTCCCTCCTACTGTTTATTCTCATCCCTTCTTTCCACCCCTGTTCACTCTTATCACCTTTTATTTCGCTCCTCGTGTTTTTCTCTTCCTCCTCCTCCTCCCCTTTCCTCCCATTCATTCTTATCTCTCTTTCCCTTCTAGCCTTCCGTTATTGTGTGTCTTCCTCTCCCTTCCTGTACCGGTATTCCCTCTCTTCAGGAATCCTTATCACTCGTCTCACCCCGCTTCCTTCTCTCCATTTCTCCCCTCTCCTTACTTCTCTCTCACACCTTCCTTCACAACCAGCTTTTTTTTTTTTTTTTTTTTTTTTTATCCTTCGTTCATTTCTTTTCACTGATTATTTTTTTCTCTGCTTTTCATTGATAAGTTCATTTCATATTTATTCTTCTTTTTTTTTTTTTTTTGTGTGTGTGTGTCCGACTCTGGGCATAGGCGTTTATAGCTTGCTCCCAAGGCTCAGTAGTCCTCCTGCATATCATACACCTCCACATGTCACCACTTCGACGCTAACACTCACCGTCCATAGTGAATACATGCTAGGGCTGCCTCATACAGGACTGGTGTATTGGTATTAGCGGAGGTATTTTTACATGTCGGCGGGTCTTTTGGTAGATCAGTAAAGTGTACTTTTATTACATTCAAATCCGAGGATGAGATGGAGGGATGGGGTGGAGAGGTATATGAGAGAGGGGTGTGTGAGTTGGGAGCAGGGCAGTGAAATGGCGGGGGACAGGGCGACTTGGAGGCGATTTGTTTGTGGCTACCCCAAACGAGATTGAGGCGTCTGGCAATAGATAGATAGATAGAAATCCTTAAACTGTTCCCTGCCCCAGCGGGGATTCGAACCTGGGTCCATTAGGACTGCAGGCCACCTCTCTACCGATTCAGCCACCGCCTCCCGCCACCTCCCTCGTGTACTTATTTTCAATTCGTCTCTCACTGTGCTTTTGCTTCTTCTACTTCTTTCTTCTTACAGTCCTTTCTCCCATTTTTTTTTTTTTTTTCAGTTCGCCATTTTCCTGCCATTCTTTTGCATTCTTTCGTCCTTTTCACGTCTGCTCGGTTCATCCATCTTTATTTTCCCGACAATCCATCGTCCTATTATTTTATCGATGCCTTTAGTTTTATATTCCTTTACCCTACTTTTTTCCCTTACTTTACGTATTTCCATTGCGCTTTCTTCATGTTTTATACATTTGTCCTATCTTCTTTCTACAGTTTTTCACCTTTTCTTTTGCCTTCACTATCCTGCTCCCAGCTTTCTTTTACTCTTCTTTTTATTCTTCCTTTTTCATTCCTTCACCAGTCCTTCACCCTTCCTCCACTCCACCGAAATACTTGTTTGCTCTTTAATTAAAAAGTTGGAATAAGGTGTGTTGTCTGGGGAAGGAAGGGAGGATGAGTGGAAGGAAGAGTGAGTAGGTGGATGGATGGATGGATGGAAAAGACTAAGGGAGGGACTGATTTACGAAGAGTGAATAGGTGGATGGATGGATGGAAAGAACGAAGGGAGGAACTAATTTAGGAAGAGTGATTAGGATGGATGGTTGGAATAATCAGTGAGTGGGTAAAGTCGATGGATGGTTGGATATATAGGTAGGTGAATGGAAGGGTTAATGATAAAAAGAGGAAAGGATGGATCATTGAATGAAAATGTCAGGGAAGGAAATACAGTGAGAGGAAAGTGAAAGACAGAAAGAATAAGACTCGAATAAAACCAAGCTTTGCAGGGGTGGAAGGAAGATTGGAAGAGAAGATGAATGGCTTAAGGAGTGGATGATAGATGAAGTAAGTAGGGAAACATGTAAGTAGGTAAAGGGAGGAAAGAAGGAAGTTATGCATGAGCGGAGGGTGGATGGATGGATTGAATATAGATGCAGGTGCCGGTAAAATGTTCTGGAAGGAAGTATTGAACGAAAGAAGTGATAAATAGATAAGGAAAGGAAGGAAGCAAGGAAGGAAGTACCTGTTAGTTAGTGAGGGAGGAAGAGAAAAAGGAAATACTTTTGGAGGAATGCAAGAAAGAAAAAAAAAATGGAAAGAATGAAAATATGACGGAAGGGTGGATAGATATATGGATAGGTAATCCAATGAGTAGATGGGGAAGATGAACAGAAAATTGAAGGGCAACAAAGAGAATTGATTCATGCAATTAGGAAGGAAGGAGGGGAGAACAGATTATCAAGAAGGAAAGGAAGGAGGGGAGAACAGATTATCAAGAAGGAAAGGAAGGAAGGAAGTGCTTGTAGCTGAACAGAAAAATGAGAAAGAATAAGAAAGGACAGAAAGTAGGGAGGACGGACAGATGGGCAAATGTATGGATGGATGGCGAAAACAAGTTTAAAAAAATGAGGGGGAGAACAGGAGGATGGGTGCGAACATTAACAAGGGAAGGAAGGATGGGAGGAGGTAATTTAGGAAGAGCAGTATTGGGACAGATGGATGACGACAAGAAGGTATAAATAAAAAAGTGTAAAGATGGTAGGAAGGGAGAAGAAGAGGGAGATTAGTATAAAGAAAAGAGAGAAGAAAGGGGAAAATATGAAGTGAAGATTAGTGGAGTGAAATATGCGGAAGGGAAGAGATATGTGGAAATATAGGAAAAAGAAGACCCTGTGTGTGTGTGTGTGTGTGTGTGTGTGTGTGTGTGTGTGTGTGTGTGTGTGTGAGAGAGAGAGAGAGAGAGAGAGAGAGAGAGAGAGAGAGAGAGAGAATGGTGCAAATTAATTCGGAATTATTTTTAACTTGTAACGTTGTCTTTGGGCTGCACACACACACACACACACACACACACACACACACACACACACACACACACACACACACACACACACACACACACACACACACACACACACACACACACACACACACACACACACACACACACACAGTTATAAAGTCAGCTCCATAACATACAGACATTTCAGAACAAGAAAAAATGTCCACATTCTTCACATTTCATATCTCACATTTGTTACTGTTTACCGCAACTTCAGACAGTTTCTCTCTCTCTCTCTCTCTCTCTCTCTCTCTCTCTCTCTCTCTAACACCCTTCAGTATTTATCGACGTACTCGTATTTATCTTCCCTACTGCACCCTCATTCCAGCCATTATTCTATTTGCCTCTCATCTCCTGTAATCCTTCATATTGTGTACTGAAGGAACAAGTCTTTCTCTCTGTATTAATACCGGATCACCTGTAAGACATGGTAATGTGTGTATGATGTGTAAGTCTAACTAACTGTGACATGTAACTTGAGTCTTGTGTCCATGTATCTGTCATGTGTTCCTCTGTTGTCCAGTGATACATGAATTGATCCATCTTTCCTGCTGTGTCCCTTGTTGGCCAAACCTTACATGTTCATCCATTTGTCCAACTCTGTCTCTCATTTATAAATCAACTGTATTTACCCTTGTCTCCATGCATCTCTACCTACTTATTTATCTATGTTTTATTATCTTTGAGTAACTGTCTCTGTCTGTCTGTCAGTACCTGTCCCATTTTTTTGGTTTATATCAATTTCTACGTTTAGTCTCATTCTTTTGACAGAAAAAAAAAGCCGGGATGATGATGACTATGATGACGTATGTATGTATAACTATTTGTGTATATACATAATACTAAGCTTGGCCACATTCATCTACAATATATCTGTATGGCTGGCTGTCTGCCTGTCTGTCTGTGGTCTGTCGGTCTATCTTTTTATCTATCTATTCTGAGTCTGTATCCAACTCAGTTGGTCCGTATCTGACACTGTATACATTTGTCTGCAAGTCTGTCTAACTGTCTGTACTATATTTTTATCTGTCTACCTATCTGTCTATCTGCCTGTCAGCCAACCCTCTCCCAGTATCCCTCCCAAGAAGACCATGAGAATATATCACATTTCTCAAACCCGCACCAACTTCTTCCCCTCCCAGCAAAGTCGGACCAGGAGAGAGAGAGAGAGAGAGAGAGAGAGAGAGAGAGAGAGAGAGAGAGAGAGAGAGAGAGAATGAACAGAACAATGGAAGGAAATTAAGATGGAAGGAAGGTAATTTGGGTGGAAAAGTGGGTGGAAGAAAGAGTAGGAGAGAGAGGAAACTGGGAGGGAGGATGAATGGGAGGGAAAATAGGATGGAGGGAGAGTGAGCGAAACGGAGGGGACGTGGAAGGGAGGGAGAGGAAGTTAAAAATATGGATGAAAGAGTGAGTGAAAGGAGGAGTGGGTGGGAGGGAGGGATAGTGAAAGGAAGGGAAGAAGAGTGGGTAGGACAGAGGAGCAATGAGAGGTAGGGAGAGGTAGAGGTAGGAAGGGGAAATGGGAGGGAGGGAAGGAGAGCGGGTTGGAGGGGGAGTGGGAGGATAGTAGGGGAGGAGGGAGGGAGAGTGAATAGAATGGAAAGTTAGTGGGAGAGGAAGTGGAGTAAGAGGGAGAGAAAATGTGGAGGAAGGAGAATGGGTGGGTTTGAGGAGTAGTAGGAGGACGAAAAGGGGAGTGGAAGGGATGGGGGAGCGGGAGGAAGAGAGAGGGAGTGGAAAGGAGGGATAGAGAGAGGGTAGGAAGGGGAGTACGGAGAAGGGAGTGAGTGAGTGTGTGGGAGGCGGAGGAGAGAGAGGAAGGGGACAGGGAGTGGAGGAAAAGAGTTTACTACCAGACCCCAATTAGTGCTGTCCCTCTTGTTTATATTGTTGTTTATTTTCCTGCAGATAAACAAGCGGCCCAGCAGAGCACCCAGCCTCGCCCGCAGCATGGCGAGTGTTGAACCTTGTGTGTCTTGTTTGATTCAGAAATTCCTAACATATTCTCTCTCTCTCTGTCTCTCTCTCTCTGGTTTTCCTTTTGTATTGTTGGTCCCATTGCAGAGGCCGGAACAATTACCTGTTTATTTTTTCCTAGTTATTAGTGTATTATTGATTTCTTGTACTGTGCTTGTTTGACTGGGTTGTTTGGTCTCTTCTTTGTAAATCTTATGAGAAAAACATTGTGTGTATGTGTGTGGGGTGGGGGGGGGGGAATAAAGTATGTGACTGTTCATATTTTTCTGTCAGTCTCCCTATCTATCTCTATATCATTTAATATACCTATCTATTTTCCTATATCTGTCTACACGTACCTGCCTGCCTCTGTATCTGTATCTGTCAGTCCACCTGTCGGTCTCAGTTAGTTTGTCTATCTTTCCATATCTATGAATTTGGCCTTTTATCTCTCTGATAGCTATCGATCTGTCTCTCTCTATATCCATGAATTTGCCCATCTGTCTTTCTGATAGCTATCAATCTGCATATCTTTCTATAGATGTCAGTCTGCCTGTTTTCTGTCTAGTAGCTTTGACGGGCTTTTATCCTTCTTTTCGTCATGATCATGATGATGATGATGAAGATGATGATGATGATGATGATGATGATCATCATCATCATCATCATCATCATCGTTGCCATGATCATAATTATCATGGTCATCATCATCATATCATCACCATCCTGTGCTGCGATACTTTCTCACATGTTCTCCACTCTGACCTACCAGTTGTTAGCCTTGTCCTTCCCAGTCCAGGATTACTACGAACATCCAGCTGTCCCTTGTTACCCAGCCTGCCTCTTCCTCTCACTCCATGTCTGGCTGGCCTCACCCTTACCCTATACTTCACTGGTTTTAGTTAGGCGCAGATTTTCCTGCCTCAGCACTTTTATCTCTTGTAGATCAGTTGCACAACAAGGCAATGCTTCGATTCAGCATCCCTTTTTCGGCATTTTTTCATGACTAGTGTCATATTCTTATGTTAATCTCTTGTAACAACTAAGCTTTCAAGATGGAGAGATGACAGTGTTAAACCTAATTACAATGAACAGAGCATAGTTATCCCACACATCGGTGTTCTTATCTCCCGTTATCAGTCAGTTAGAAGGATATTACCAATAGACTGCTTGTCTTCTGTGCCTATTTCTTATCTACCCAATGCCTGATTTGGCTTAAAGCAAAGGTGGTGGTGTTACCCGTTTGACTGTAGGATAGACCTTCAGGCACCCTAGATTGGTGCGCGAGAGGAAGAGGGTGATTACACACACACACACACACACACACACACACACACACACACACACACACACACACACACACACACACACACACACACACACACACACACACACACACACACACACACACACACACACACACACACACACACACACACACACACACACACACACACACACACACACACACACACACACACACACACACACACACACACACACACACACACACACACACACACACACACACACACACACACACACACACACACACACACACACACACACACACACACACACACACACACACACACACACACACACACACACACACACACACACACACACACACACACACACACACACACACACACACACACACACACACACACACACACACACACACACACACACAAGAAGCCAAATTGAGGAGTGTGCGCGTGAACAAGCATGAAAAACTGAAAAGGGGACACTATGAAATAACATTAAAATTATGATTAGACAGATAAAGTACAGTGATGAAAATGCGTGATGAGAGTCAGTTTGAGCACTTGAGAGTATTTCACATCCAAAAATTCTCAGAAGTATACGTTCTGTCTTACTACATAGTATTATCCCTTTGAATCATTGTTTACTCATGATTCCATATACCATAAGGGATTTTGTATCAAAATTCATCCAGGTTCTAGGTATATACCATATGTACGCCCTGTGCAAATGTATGGATATGAATGTCCCCAGATGAATAGTCAGTGCTGTAGTTGTAACCTTATGAATACCTCCGTCATCGGTGAACACACATGACAAGCACTGCCCACAGGTACGAACACATAAATACCACCCAGGATCATGAATAGTGGGGGCAGTAAGTGAAAAAATTAGTACCCCTCCTAAGAGGTGAATGCATATCAGTACTCCGATGAGCAGGTGTATACATATGAATACCACCACACAGCAGGTGTATACATATGAATACCACCACACAGCAGGTGTATACATATGAATACCGCCTCACAGCAGGTGTATACATATGAATACCACCACACAGCAGGTGTATACATATGAATACCGCCTCACAGCAGGTGTATACATATGAATACCACCACACAGCAGGTGTATACATGTGAATACCACCACACAGCAGGTGTAAATATATGAATACCGCCTCACAGCAGGTGTATACATATGAATACCACAACACAGCAGGTGTATACTTATGAATACCACCACACAGCAGGTGTAAATATATGAATACCGCCTCACAGCAGGTGTATACATATGAATACTGCCTCACAGCAGGTGTAAATATATGAATACCACCACTCAGCAGGTGTATACATATGAATACCACCACACAGCAGGTGTATACCTATGAATACCGCCTCACAGCAGGTGTATACATGTGAATACCACCACACAGCAGGTGTATACATATGAATACCACCACACAGCGGGTGTATACATATGAAAACCGCCTCACAACAGGTGTATACATATGAATACCGCCTCACAGCAGGTGTATTCGTATGAATGCCACCTCACAGCAGGTGTATACATATGAAAACCGCCTCACAAGTCTGTACATATGAATACCGCCCCACAGCAGTTGTATACATATGAATACTGCCTCACAACAGGTGTATACATATGAATACCAGGACCCTGTGTGAGTATACGTGGCTGATGGGGAAACACAAGATGCCAGGGACACTTGAGAATCAGCCTGGAAATTGTCTGGGGAAGAAATTGTTGAGGTGGGGAAAAACTGGGGGAGGTGGGAGGGAGAGGGGGAAGAGAAAGGAGGGAGAGAGAGGGAAGAGTTGGAGGAGGGGAATGAAGGGAGAAGTGGAAGAAAGGGGACGGAGGGGGAGGGGGAAGAGAGAGGAGGGGAAGAGAGGGAAGATATAGAGAACAGAGAGAAAGAGAAATGGAAAAGACTTTGGAAGGAGTTGGGTAGGGAGAGGGAAAAAAGAAAGGAGAGAGAGGGAAGGGAGGTTTGGAGAAGTGAGAGGGAGAGAAAAAGAACAATGTGGATGGGGTCAGTTAGGTAAAGGGGGAAAAGGGTAAAGGAGGAAAAAAGATAAGATAGGAAATGAGAAGGGGAAGACATTGGGAGACAGTGAGAAAGAGAGAGAGAGAGAGAGGGAGAGAGAGAGAGAGTAAAATTATTAAAAATAAGATGGGAGAGGGACTTGGTAACGTACAGTGGTAATGAAAAGGACATTGTTAGGAAAGGAAATAATTAAAGTGAGAGAATAATAACGGGATGACGAGGGGAAAAGAGAAAAACGAAGACAGGAGGGAGAGATGTGAATAAGGAAGAAACAGGGAAGCAGATTAAGGGAAGGAGACGTGTATAGGGAAATAGTAAAAGAATGAGAATTACTGAGGATATAAAATTAAACCAGACAAGGAAGACAGAAGGGAGAACCATGAGTGATAAAAAAGGTAAGACGAAAGAGGGAAAATTGGGAATCAGGGAAATAAATGGGGCAGATGAGAGAGAGGGGGACAAGATTTTTTTTTTTTTTTTTTTTGCGCCCTGTCCTCTTTTTTCGATAATTGCTAAAGCGTTGCCCCTGTGTAGAGGACTTTTAGTTTGGAGCGTGTTGCACTTTCTGACCGGATGCCCTTCCTGATGTCTACCAATGACCTTTGGGTGGACTCGAACCTCCGACCCGTCGGTCAGAGCGGAGCGCTCTAACCCACTGAGAGGGGAGGAGGAAGGAAGGGAGGGACGTGTATGAAGACTTTATTGTAAAAGAGAATTAAAAAAAAAAAGAAAATGAGTATGTCTATCTATCTATTGCCAGACGCCATAATCCCGTATGGGGTGGCCATTTGACTCTGAGTTATTTGTTTACAGGGAGGGGCACTAACCCTCCACCAACCCACTTGACACGTAGGGAGCACGTATGGTTTGGTGAAACAAATATTAAAGAAAGAGAAAACGATGAATGTAAGCAAGGAGGATACAACGAAGGAAGAAAAGAAAGGCATAGATAATAATGCAAAATATACTGAATATGATACTGAAGAGTGGATAAAAGCATGTTCAAGCAGAAAAACATAGAGAAAGGGGGCAAAGGAATACGATTATATGTATCAGCAGAAATTAATAAACTGTAAACGGAGGAAAAACATGAAGAAAAATTAGATGAGAAATAGAAGACATAAAAGTGTGTAAGGAGGACAGAAAAGAGGAAAAGAACGGCAAAGTTTGAGTAAAATAGCTTAGATTACGCCGTTTGATAAGAAAACAAAACAAAATGAGTTCTTGTATTTCACAGATGTTGGCAAAGTATTCTGACTGAGCATTTTGAGAATAAAGCTTTCTTGAGAGGACAGCCATTAAAGTTTTAGAATGTCTGTATTTCTCTTATCGATTGACCCATCTGCCTATCTATCTATATCCATCCATCCATCCATTTATCTAGATCCATCCAGCTATCTATCTCTTTATGTCTATCTATCAGTATCTCTTTATATGTCTGTCAGTATCTATCTGTCTATCTATTTGTCTGTTTACCAATCTATATATCATTAATATCACCGTCGTTCTCGTCGTCGTCATAACTTTTTTTTTTTTTTTTGTGGGATGGTCGGTGTCGACGACAGCCGGCACAGTAATTTGTTCTGTTGCTGGCAACAAGCTAAGGATGAACATTCATGTAATATTAATAGAGTATATAAAACATATGAAAAAAATAACTGTGATTACGGTATATATTAAATTATCTTACACAAAAAGTCACACACCATCCATACGTACGCACGCAAATGCTCAGTGAGAGAGAAATAGAATAAAAATAAAATGGGAACAAATAATTTAACACGAGGGAGGAGAAAAATAGGTAATCAAAAAATGTGAGGAGGAAGGGAAAAATGTATATGAGAAAATACATGTATGTGAACGTGAAGAGAAAGAAAAAAGAAAATGCAGAAAAATATGCGAAAGAGGGAAGGAGGATAAGGGTGAAACAGATAAAATAAGAATAACGCTGAGAAGAAAGCAACAAGACAGTGTTAAGGTGATTGGCTGGGGAAAATGAAACGTATGAAAAAAGAAAAAAACTGTGATAAGAGCGAAACACGGCAAGTGAAAAGGAGGAAAGATGAGAGAGGCTGATAAAATATAGATTAGTAGAACGAAGGCGACAGGACAAAGAAAAGACAAGCCGGCGGGGAAGCAAATGGTGCCCTCAAGTTTCAGGTGCGGGGAACTTCTGTTAGATAACGAGGGAGGGGGGCCTAGAAAAGTGGTAATTAGGCGAGAGAAAAGACCATAGAGGGTGAAAGGGGAAAGAGGAAAGGAAAGAGGGATACGGGAGAAAAGACAGGGGAAAAAGAGGAAAGAGAGAAAAAATAGAGAGGGGAGTGGGAAAGAGGGTAATAGAGGGGAGGCGGATGGCTGAGGGGGAGGGAAATAATGTAGTAGTGGAAAAGGGGAGTGGAAGAAAAAAGACGGAAAGGGAAGGTGGTGATAGGGGGGGCGGAGGAGGGAGAGTAAAGGCGAGGGAGATGATTAATGTAGAAGAGAGGAAGGTGGCGATTGAGGGAGGGAAAAGGAAGGAGAGAAAAAGAGAGGGGATAGTGGAGGGAGTAAGGACGAAGTGACGCCTGAGAGGGAGGAGTGGAAGGAGAGATCAAGGGAGGTAGATGATTGAGAGGAAGGAGAGATAAATGGAAGTTGATAATTACGGGGTCAGGGGAGGTGATGGTGAGAAGGTGACGAGGAGGGGGAAAGAGAGATGGGGGGAGGTGGTGATTGGTGTCATCGTACTAAAGAGCTGGTTAAGAACGTTTCTAACTCATTGCATTAGGAAGGCCTCCGCTGATGGGTAAATCGTCTAACAGTAGCAACAATGAAATGAAATAGACTTTTTTGTACCGACGAGGTTAAGAGCGTGGAGGTGAGCGAGATGCTACTTGTGAGGAGCGTGTGGAGGATTTTACGTTCTGCCTGGGGAATGGAGAAGAGTTACCTAGTGTAATGTTCACAGTGTTATACTCCTTTGCAGGTTAGCATAATGTTGGATATGATTTTTGTTCCACAGTTCCTGTGAAACTTCATTGACAGCTTTTCTGTGCTTCACTGTAGTCCTTTTCACTTGTTCCTGACGTCTCTGGATGGAAGGATTAGTGAGTGGGGTAGCCGTTCTGTGTTGCTATCCTTGTCTTTGACTCACAGAATGAGTGCCTTAATTTTAATAATGAGCCGTGCATCAAACAAACTCGAAAGAGCCATTGGATCTATTGGTGTTTCCTTTCCATTGTACTGCTTTGCACTCATTTATACAGGGAAGGGTTGGGAAGGATTGTATAATCTGATGACAAGGATGGGGAAGATATGTACACATTTTAGGGAGGATAACACTGTGTGGTGTTGTTGATACTGTGAGGGCAGGATGGCAGGTTTATACTGTTGGACAGTTGTTAAGCATCGTTTTCTCGATGGCAAAGAAGAGTTCTTAATACATCTTCCTCAACCATATGTATTGCAAACCTTGTGCGTGATATTATATGTTCTTATAAGTTTTTAATGTTGAATCAGTTGCATCAGTAACGAGCAAGAAGATATTAAGCCCACCATTTTCTGAACAGCTTTAAGATTCTGTTGCAGCTAACGCCTGACGATTTCATTCAGCTGAGTGAAGCCACAGGGGGTTGAAAGTATTAGTGCCGCCACTCTTATTCCTTTCATGATCGAACAACCATTGGATTTTTTTTTCCTGCAAACTTCAAGCAGTTTCATTCAGGTGAGAGTAAATAAAATTGAGCCCAAGAGTCATTAGAAGTAATGGACAAACTATATCACTAAAGAAGAGATGTGACTTATTTTCCAAAGCCAATGACAGCCACGAAATCTCCAAAGTCCTAGGAATGTTGCTGTTCTTCTGTGTGGGGACAGCCAAGTTTGAGGACCATTTATGAAAGGGGAGCAGTGGAGAGGGCTACACTGGTAGATGAGAGGATAGTGAGGGGAGAGACGGTGAGGAGTGAAGGTACAGTGAAGAGTGAGGGGACAGTGAGGGGTGAGGGCACAGCGAGGAGTGAGGGCGCAGTGAGGGATGAGGGAACATTGGGGGGTGAGGGAACAGTGGGGGGTGAGGGAACAGTGGGGGGTGAGGGAACAGTGGGGGGTGAGGGTACAGTGAGGGGTGAGGGCACAGTGAGGGGTGAGGGCACAGTGACGGGTGAAGGCACAGTGAGGGGTGAGGGCACAGTGAGGGGTGAAGGCACAGTGAGGGGTGAGGGCACAGTGACGGGTGAAGGCACAGTGAGGGGTGGGGGCACAGTGAGGGGTGAAGGCACTGAGGGGTGAGGGCACAGTGACGGGTGAAGGCACAGTGAGGGGTGAGGGCACAGTGAGGGGTGAGGGTACAGTGAGGGGTGAGGATACAGTGGGGGGTCAGGGGGTGTTGTGGGGGTCAATGCTGCCATTGTGTTGGCCATCCGGCAAACGTGTCAGGCAGGACACAAATAAAGTTTATATTTTTGAGGCAGATATTGGTGCGGCACGTTTTGGAAGTTCAGAATTTTGAGACATTGTGTATGATAAAAATTTCTAGACAGTTGCTTTCAGTAAGGAGTTCAGTTTGGTCTGTCTGTCTCACATTTCTTGTAGGGTCAGCTAATTTCTTGACACTTCTTCCTCAGCGATTTATTTTTCACATTATGCCTTAATACCCTCTAACTCCGAGAACTCGCTCCCAGCTGGAAAATAAGATAATCGTTTGTTGTTCGTCGTAGTAGAAACTAAAGCTGTTCTGATCATAAGAAGGTGAATGGTCATAGTATTAATTATCTCAGCCTCCTGTACTCAGCTGAATAAAATCGTCTGAGGTTTGCTGGAAAGATTAAGGTACCAGAGAAAACGCCATCATGAGGGAGTTTAATGATATTTATTTTATGCAGGGAAGATAGTTTCAAAGATTAGAAGCTTGCAAGCTGTTCTCTCCAGGATAATTAAATAGGAGAGCCGAATTATAAATGTATTCACTTCGAGGTTCCTAGACACACTACGTTTAAATGAGTGGAGGTCATAGGTAGAGAGAATTACAGACCGAGGTGACGGTTTCAGTGGTGAACTGTTGCATACACGAAGGATTTTAAGTATCGGTTAGCTCTGACATTAGTTCTGGATGGAAAAGCGGTGAGTGTGTGTTGTGCAATGACCATTGAAACAGCGACAGTAATGAGATAAAGCTGCAGCTTTGCGGCGAAGAGAAAGAGGTAGAAGTAAGTCAGTCAGAAGAGGATTGTCAGTGAAACGAAATTGTACTTTATTGATGTGAACTGTGTCGATATGAAGGAGAAATTCATAACATATTAGACAAATCAAGGTGTAAGATGGAAAATAGATAGCTAAGGAAAGGTACTGCGGGGTCTCCTATGCAATTCGGAAATACAGCCATGTGTGTAGATACTTTTAGGAGTTGGCATGGTAACGTAAGCGTGACTGGTATTACATAGACACAAAATAAAATTGACAGAATAGTACGTCGGTTATTTAGTGCGTGATATTCATCCTTCCATCATTTTTGTTTGTAACTATATCCTGTATATATTTGTATTACAGGTATATATTTATATTACCGGTGTGTATATGTGTATTTTACTGTAATTCTGCATACCCTTGTATGTAGTACCTAACCATTTGTAGTATGTACTCATTTATATTCTGCATGTATCAGTATCATGTATTTATATTGTGTGAATGTAAATTTTATGTTTATATTATGCAGGTATTTATAGTTGCTGGCTTGGGCTGAGGGCGCAACTTTTAAAGATTTTTGGCAGTGTGCAGGAGAGGTCCAGGGGCCGGGTTTTTCTTATTTTATATATTCAAGGATTCTGCGAGGTTAGAAGACGTCGCGAAAAGTTTGTGAATAAGAAATTAGATACAGGGACTGGCAGGCCATGCATGTCGGCCATGCAGGGAAAGGTTCCTAAACGACGTGGAGCAGAGTTTTCCTGGTGTTATTTAGATGACGGGATTTAAGGAATTTTCTCCGTTTTTATACTTGATGTTGTGTTGGTTTCTGTTTTTATACTTGATGTGTTGGTTTCAGGTGGTTCAACACTGAGTGCCATGCCAGATGGTTTCTTGTAGCCCAGGAAACCATTTAATACTTTGATGGTAACCATATTATAACCAGATGGAAGCCTGGTGGTCTAGTAGATGAAGGTTCTGCCACTAGTAAGGTTGGTAAGGGTTTACAGTCGAGGGATGGTTGGAGTTTACTGCTCGTATAATACTTCTCATGGAAGAGCAACTGGTCATTTTCGCCCTAAAGGTCAGAATTAAGTATCGTTAGTCTCGCCCCGGGCCATTACGCTGGGATAATAAAGGACTGTTGATAAATTTTGTTCTTGGCATCAGTAGTACCATAGCTTCTTACAAGTATTTAGTCCATTTTTGTTCGTGTTGTATGTTGTATTTGTTGCCACCACACGATTATATTTATCTGGTTCGGGTTATATGATATTTTATTTGTTACCGCCACACGATTATATTTATCATATAACATACTCTAGGCTAAGGCAAGAATATAACTGCAGAAGGTTGATTGAATCTTTACCTCCACCAGCGAAAGTTGCAGGAGTTTATGTATTCACTTGTGTTTGTCTGTTTGTCCACAAGGCATCTCAAAAGTTTAATTAAGGATTTGGATGAAGTTTTGTGGGTTTGTGTGTCATGGGACAAAGAAGAGTTAATTGGATTTTGGTGGTGATCTGAGTTGTCTGGTATAGGCGTCGGAGGTATGCCCTCTTTGAGTGCTGTCTTCCTTGTTCTGCATCGTTCATGTCGAGGGGTATGACTTGACCGGGAGACAAACACAAGGATACCCTCCCAAGCCCAACAAATCCTTGAACCGATTCTGTCAGGAGAAAGTGAAAAAAGGAATAACATAGACCACAGAAGAACTAGGATGGGATTTTATACAAAAGGACAATGAGCAAGCATACTGCCCCACTAGCACGTCAGCAAAATATTCTTACATTTGTGGTTCGGGTGTTTATGTGACTAGAATGAATCATGTCCATCACTTTTGATCGTTTTGGTAGTCTGTCCTGATGGTAAACCTGTCCGTAGAACAACCACCAACTGTATCGCTAGGTAACATATTCCACTCATCCACTACGTCATATATATACAAGCCAGTTCCATATTGTCTTCCAGCTGAAACTAGCGTATTAAGACGTTATGAACTATCCCCAGTACTGTAATTAGTTAGCTTTCTGGGGTCCTGTGACCAGTCTGTTGTAGGTAAATACGGAAGATTTTATTAGACTTTCTATATCTGTATCTTTCTATCTATCTATCTGTCTGTCTATCTATCTACCTACCTATCTATCTATCTATATCAATCATATAATCAGAGAGAGAGAGAGAGGAGAAAAGGGGAGGCGGGGGGGGGGGAGCTGCTGGATTTGCATGAGACTGAGCGGTAAGAATCGGGACCGTCATACGAACTTTTACTGTTTCCAGATCACTTCCTTTCACCTCCATATTCTTGAATATTTTTATGCATTCCTTCCCTTTTTAAATGAATTTGCCTTTTTGTACACATTTTCTCGATTCTTTGTTCTTCTCATTCTTCTTTAAACCTTCACTCCGAGGGCGTATACTCTGGAGCATCTTAAGGAGCAAGCCCCTCCGTCAGGTGCTTTTTGAGGATTTGTGGAAACGAAGCGTAGATTTTTGCAAAGCTCCGTGTTACTGCCGTGTGTTGGCGCATCTGTCAACTATTTTTTTTTTTTTACTGGTTGAAGATAATGCTTGTTGCAGCTTGAAGATTTTTTTCCAGCTAAAACATCCCCGCAGTAATGAGAGGGTTAAAGAAGGCAATATCTTCCCCCCCACCATTTTGTGTCTATTCTGATGTGAGTGAAATCATCCACAGATAGCAAGAATTCTCTCTCTCTCTCTCTCTCTCTCTCTCTCTGCATTCGATGCCAAATCTCCTTCCATTCTCGGTTCATTGGGAGAGAGAGAGAGAGAGAGAGAGAGAGAGAGAATATTATTGAAAACATATATCTGGTTTATTAATGAATTTTCAACGACATTGAAATTTTTAACCCACTGGCTGCGACATACCTCATAAGGGGTTGTCTTGGAATGCTGAGACATACCTCTTATGAGCATGATTTTCAGCAACACATCACGAAGGTTCTACGAGGATCAGTATGACACAAAATTTATTGGGTATTAGGGTAACTGGTAGCTGTCATTCCCATCCCCTGTCTTGAGCTCAGTTCCTAAGTAGCGCCAGCAACTGTGACCCAAAAGTACACAATTTGTAACGCATTTCCCGCAATATTATCCCCCCAGGAAAGGCAGTCGTGGGTCAAAATAGTTTAGAATAACATAAAATCTAATGTAAGGTCAGTAGGAGGTAATGGAACAGAAGTTGGGTGGTAAAGTGCCCTAAGCTCGTATTGCAACGTTTGCAGCAAGCTGGCGACCCACCTGGCGAGCGGGGAGCCTGACGACAGCCTGTCTACAGCCTGTCTTTTCTGCTCCAATACAGAGTACTCTCTCTCTCTCTCTCTGTCTCAAGCATAGGTTTCTTGTTCCTGCCAGAAATGCAATTTCTGACGGTTAATTCTCCAAAACTACGCCAATTAAAAAAAAAAAAAAAATCCGCGGGTGGCTGCACACTGCAGTTTTGTAGCCACTATATACATTTCATATCACGGAAATCTGTAAGAGTGACCAAAGTTGCCATTTTGCTGCACCACGTAGGATGTTTGCACGACCCGTAGCTGCAGCCCACAGGTTAAAGTCTGCATTTATCAGTACCCAAGTAGCATAAATAAATTAACTGGTTAATGTCCCAAAGGCTTAGTTGGAGAAAACACTTAAATGTGATGTTGAGAAAGAAAGACCAGAGGACACAGCAGAACAGAATTATACCCAGTTCTGGGCATAGTTACTCGTAGTGCGTTTATTACATGGTACACTTAGCTTGGTTAATTAGAGGAACTTTGCAAGTATACGATAGAACAGTTAATTTAACAGTTGAACACATCACTAAGCATGACACGTAACTCAGCACTAGGCACAGAACACTGAATACAACACCAGTTACCAGTAAGCACAGCACATAACAGAGCACTAGATAAATTACATTACCAAACACTACACTTCCTAGTGCAATACACAGTACTTAACGCAACACAGCACAACACATAACGCATGACAATGAATGCATCATCACACACAGCACATAACACAAGACACGACCAAACACAGCACAGAGCATACCTAAGCATTACATGACATAGCACAGTACACAGCACATAACACAGCAACAAGCACAGCACAGGACCACAACAAACACAACACAGGACCTAGCAGCAGACTGGTCGTCTTGGCCGGTAAAATCCTTGTGACAATTATGTTGATGGTGGCGCTGGGCTTGGCTTGCTGGCTGGCTGGCTGGCTCCTGCTGTTGATGCTAGTAGTCTTAACCTTGAGGATAGTGATGCTACCTTTGATGTATATGTTAATGGTCTTTCTCTTGATGTTACTGATCTTACTGTTGATAATAGTGGTCTTAATGTTGATGTTAGTGGTCTTAACTTTGAGAATACCCGGTAGTGGTTTTACATTTGATGTATATGTTAATGATCTTACTGTTGATGTTACTGGTCGTACTGTCATTGCTAGTGGTCTAATTGTTGATATTAAATGCGCTATTGCTGTTGTTGATGTTCGTACTGTTGATAGTGGTGGCTCTGGTGTTCATGTTACTATTGTTGCTATTTTTTTGCTGTTACTTATCAATCAATCAATCAATCAATCATTACCTGTGGCACCCCACGGGATGCATAGGGCCTCGATGAACTCTCTCCAACAGTATTTGTCTCTTGCCATCTCCTTCAGGTCCCACCAACATTACTCTCCTGCTTCTCTTTTCATTGTCCTCAACCAGGTTTCCCTCGGCCTACCTCTACCCCTTCTTCCTCTAGCAGTCCACTCTGGCACATCCTGTATTAAACTGTTTTTTTTTTCTGTATATGTGCCCCAGCCACTTCCAGCAAGACAGTCTCACATATTCATTAACTGGTTCCACTCTCGTAATATCCCTTACTCTTTCATTTGTAACTCTGTCTTGCCACTTTACCCCAAAAATCCTTCTCAGTATTTTATTCTCAAATCCTAATACTTTCTGATCTGTTGCAATTGTACTGTACCATGACTCATGCCCATAAATTAAAATTGGTCTAACCATGGACTTGTGAAGTTTCACTTTAGTATGCACCGAAAGCATATTATTATTCCAAACAGATTTCAACATTCCAACAGCTCGCCAAGCCTGTCTAATCCTCTCCTCAATTTCATTGTTTAATGATCCATTAGATGATACAATTGTTCCCAGATATTTAAAGTTTTCTACATTCTTCACCACATTATTCCCAATTACGCAATCGATTTGGTTCTCCACGTTCATATTAATAATTTCAGTCTTTCCACAATTTATTACCAGTCCCACTTTTTCTCCTTCCTCCACCAGACAATCAAGCACCCTCTGCATCTCGTAAATACTTCCGCAAATCAGTACAATATCATCAGCATAGTCCAAATCCATCAGCTTCTTATTTTCTTTCCAGTTAATTCCTGCACCTGTTCTCCTTACAACCTTTCTCATAACATAATCCATAGCCAAAACAAACAACAATGGCGAAAGAACTCCTCTTTGAATCACTCCTGACCTAACTTGGAATGGATCACTCAAAGAACCACCCACCATTACCTTACAAAAAGTACCTTCATGCAGGCTTCTAATAATATTTACAAACTTTTCTGGTATACCATAGAATCTCATAATTTTCAACATAGCTCCACGTGAAACACTATCAAACGCCTTTTCAAAATCCACAAAACACATACTGAGTGGCATTTTCATCATTAGCTTGTTGCATTAGATGCCTTACAATAAAAATCTGATCATTACAACCTCGACCCTTTCTAAATCCCGCTTGTTCTTCTCTTAAAATTTTATCAATTACTGGCTCTATTCTGTTCAACAAGATTTTGGAAAAGACTTTTGCAACTACAGATGTCAAAGTTATCCCCCTCCAATTGCCACACACGCTTAAATCTCCCTTTTTTGGTATTTTTATAATTACTTCATTTTTCCACTCTTTTGGAATTCCACCATTATCCCAAGCCACATTAAAAAGTTTCAAAAGCGCATTCATCAACTCATCATTTTCCACCTTAAGCATTTCAGGAAATATTCCATCCTTTCCTGGGGCCTTAAAATTTTTTAACTCCTTTATAGATTTTGCTACCTCTTTCGAGGTTATATCCCCTTTTTCTATCTGCAAATCTCTCTCGGCTGGCAAAATGTCCTCTTCAGGTGGGATTGGTCTATTTAGAACAGATTCAAAGTGCTCTTTCCACCTTCCTTTTATATCCAAATCTTTAGTCATCAAATTACCATTTCTATCTCGTACAGGTATTTCCTTCCTTCTCTTTTCAGTCCCAGTTAACTCCTTTATGGCCTGATACACTGCTCTTGTGCTCTGACCGTCATCTTTACTTAATTTAATTTCTGTCTCTGTTGCCTTCATCATATAGCCTCGTCTTATCACGCCTAACGAGTCTTTTTACTTCAGAATGTAAACTCCAGTACTTTGCTCTAAGTACTTCAACTACCTTGCCATCAACATGTTGTTCTTCACTTCTTAACTTCGTCTCTTTCCTTTTTTGAATTGCATTCCGTGTTTCATCTGACATCCACTTTTTCCTTCTCGCTTTTCCCTTTTTCTTAATAGTAACCTTAGCACTCTCATGGAAAACCTCTTTTACCTCTCTCCTCATTTGATTAATATCATTGTCTTCGGATTCCATCAAAGTCGGCAGGACTAGAAACCTGTTCCTACATTCCCACCGAAACTTTTCCTTCGTGTTCTCATCACTACTCAGCTCTTCAAAATCATAATTATTACCTCCTGTACAATTACCATTAACGTTTCTCTTAAGTTTTATTTTAATCTTTGACACAACAAGTTGATGATCACTGCCTATATCTGCCCTCCTCCTTACGCAAACATCTTGCAAATAACTCCTATGCCTTCTGCTAATTGCAATGTGGTCAATCTGGTTACAATATTTACCACATGATGAAATCCAAGTAGTCTTATGTATTTTTCTATGCTCAAAGATAGTTCCACCAATTATAAGGTCATTTGCCAAACAAAAGCTGTTTATTGAAGGCAAATATAGATAGGTACAAAGTTTGAAAGGGAAGGTGACTATTACAGCACATGATATATCTGCAGTTAATTGATGGGGAAGTTGATGCGTTGGTTCAGTAATACAGCAGAGAAGTAAATATGTAAAAGTTGTGGAGAGGTGAGTAGTCCAAGGGGAAAAAAAAAAGTCAGGTAACACTAAACAAGGGACTGAGTGTGGAAACTGCAAGAATAGTATATGAAGGTATGCCAGAGGCCTAAGTTAAATGGGGCTGTTATGGAATGTGTGGGTTGTGTTGTGAAGAATGAATAGCGTAAGAAACAGAGGCTGGTGAAAGAGGTAGACAAAAAAAAGTTTGTTGATTAAAGTTAGAGTAGAATGGATAGATAGTATGGTTATATACAGAGAATGGATATACTCAATGATTAGGACACAAGCAGACTATCTGTGAATGAATTTGAAAGTGTGGGGTGACGTGGTAGGTCAAGAAGGTAAATGTGTGCGATAACAAACCTAATAATAATAATAATAATGATAATAATAGTTAAAATAATAACAATAACAATAATAATAATAAGCGTAATACATCGACACAAGATATATTACAAAATTAACGAGAGGCTTTGGGAACGCAGAAGGAATGAGATCTCGAGGGGAAAAAAGGTAACGAAAAGCAACGATAATTTTGGCTGTGCAAAGAGAGGTGGAAATAATTGAAATAGGATTCTCACTCCCACGTCTGCTGTCTTGCAAAAAGAAGTGGAGCTCAAAGACGCTTGGTTCTGTTTGCTGTCAGTTTGAGAGAGAGAGAGAGAGAGAGGGGGGGGGGACAAGAAGTGAAAAAGAACACACACACACACACACACACACACACACACACACACACACACACACACACACACACACACATGTAGAGGTGTATGGTATGTAAGAGGACTGCTGGGCCTTGACAGCAGGCTGTGAAGCCTATGCCCAAAGTCGAACACACACACACACACACACACACACACACACACACACACACACACACACACAAAACATAGGATTCAAGACCAGTTACCCTGAGAAAGACCCCCTGTACTACCGCTCACACCCATCACTTCCCCCAATTTAACCCTCACTCCCTGTCCCAGCATCGGTCACTGACAACCCGTCTTCACCAATAAACCACTCGACGACCCCCCCCCCATCTCTCTCTCTCTCTCTCTCTCTCTCTCTCTCTCTCTGTTTTAATCTGTGTCCAGTTTCCCTCCACATTTACCTTCCTGGAATATCTGGTCCCTGTTAACACTTTTTTCCGGTTCGGTTTATTCTTCCTCTTAGTTTTGTGTTTTCTGGTCTTGTTTATCTTTCCTCAGCAGTATCCGATCCTGCTGCCATTTGCCAACATCCTTCACAGTGTCCGCTCCCGTTCCTTGTGGATTTTTCTGTGTTTGTTTTCTTTTTACGGCTTTCACTTTAGTTTTGCAAGTTTCCTTTTCTCCTTTTTCACTTCAGTATTACCCCTTCCACCCGATGACGTATATTTGTTGTTTCTTGTTACCACCAGGCAGTTTTATTCTGCTTACCTGCCACTGTACCAATTGCAGGGGTTAGATATAGCCTTCATTAACCTGTTTACTGCCTGACACAATTGTGAATGGCATCGTCTGGTGGCAGCAAGAACTAGATGCTTCATCATGGGGCAGGACTTTACTACCCCGGCTACAGTTTCATCCCTTTCCCCTTTCATCAGTTTTATGATTTATATATTGATTTATTTATTTATTTATCTAGTTCTTCTGCTTTCACTTTTGTTCTGTATTTTCTATTTCTACTATAAAATTTTATTAACATGATGGCTGTACAGATCAATATCTTTCAGCCAACATTCAGTACAGTGTTCCCGTGGTACACCAAAGTAGTGTGAACACCACACTAACGTATGGACGTGAAGTATGCACTTCGTTGGAAGGACATTAGTCAAGCGTGAGAGGAGTGAAACTCAGATATTTTTAGAGCATGTTGGGTTACGTGCAGAGAGGAACAGACAGACTAATGATGAAGTTCATGAATGCAGTGTTGCAGTGGATGTGCTGGCAAGTGCTGGGGGAGGCGGTGGCTCAGTCGGTAGAGAGGAGGCCTGCAGTCCTACTGGTCCAGGTTCAAATCCACGCTGGGGCAGGGAACAGTTTAAGGATTTGAATGTCATAAAAACAGACTTTACTGATCTACTAGAAGACCCACCGACATGTAAAAATACCCCCGCTAATACAGTACACCAGTCCTGTATGAAACAGCCCTAGCATGTATGCAATATGGACGGTGGGTGTTAGCTCCGAAGTGGTGACATGCAGAGGTGTATGGTATGTAGGACTGCTGGGCCTTGGGAGCAGGCTGTGAAGCCTATGGCCAGAGTCGGACACATTAAAAAAAAAAAAGTGGTAGGAGGAATACCCAGAGATAGTTTGTACGTGTGGAGAGAATGGAGAAAGAGAGACCGACGAGGAAAGTGTGAGTAAGGTGGAGGGAGAGAGAGAAAGGAGGAGCCGAATATGAGGTGGAAGGGCGGAGTGGAGAGATATCTCAATGAGCGATGTGGAATGAAGAGAAGACCGCTTGATTGCGGAGGGCAGGACGACTGACGGGCGATTTGTTTTTGGTTAATACCTCCGGGTTGAAGATGTCTGACGATTTATTGATAGACAGTGATAAAAAAGTAAATATAGGGTGATAGATAATGGAATGGGTTCAGTGGATATTGGGTAGTGATGAAAAATAGACGAATAACTTTGGATGACACACACACACACACACACACACACACACACACACACACACACACACACACACACACACACACACACACACACACACACACAGAGGTTTAAAAATGCACTGACTCCATTGTGTTGAATATATTTAAAGTAATGGGAGGCAGAGAAAAGACGAGATGTTCAAAATTGCAGAAACTCATCGTCGTCTTCGGCTCTCAGTCTGCCCCGAAGGCATTTTTCCAAGGGATATTTCAACTAAAACTTCTGCAAAAATGTGTGTAAAGTGTGAAGTTGTGCATCGAGGGGATAAATGGACGGGGGGGGGGGTTGTAAGAGATGGATGGGGTGGTGAAAGGGAGAGGAGGGATTGGTGAGAGAAGGAAGGATGGGTGGTGAGAGGAGAGGGGTGGGGTTGGGTGGTGAAAACCGGAAGGGGAAAAGAAAGGGTCTGGGGAAAAGGGAGAAAGTGGGAGGTGAGAGTGAGAAAGGGTGATCAGTACGGAGGGGAAGGAATGGCGGCTAAAGAGTGAAGAGGAGGGTGGATGGTGAGAGGAGAGGGGAAAGGCAGGGTAAGGAAAGGGGAGAGTGGGCTTTGATGAGAGAAGTGTTTGAATCTGTCAACTCTAATTAGGTCCACTGCAGGACAGAAGCATCTTGTAGGGAGAGTGACAGCCAGAATTATCCCTTCCCCTCGCTACCCATTCACGAATTAGAGCAGAAAAGTGAATATCAAAGTGTTGTATTACTTATGTTTGTGTGTCAGCGTCTGTATGCTAGTATGTCAACAACAGAAATAATAAGGGATAAACACATACAAGCAAATGAAAGGACATACTACATAGCACCCACCGCGACGTTCTGGGATCCAACTCTAGATTTAGTTTTGCATGTACTGTATTTACTGCACGAGTGTTATTAAGGCAGACAATCCGTTTTTACCAAATCTCAGTCTTTCTCTACAATACAACATGCAGTACTCTATTAACATTCAGGTTCCCAATTCTACACCTGCATCAACAGGGACAAAGGGCGAAACAGATTTAGTCCGCCAGTCTGACCGGCACGTGGATCGAACTCGGGCTCTTGCAGTTACAAAACGAATGTACTAGCCAATGCAGTACCGCTTCCTTCTTCGGAAGAAAATGAAAGGTAGAGTGTGGGAAGGGATATTGGGAAGGGGAAGAGAACAAAGTGAAAGTATAAGGGGTCTGTGAGGAAATGAAAAGCAATAGTGTGTGTGTGTGTGTGTGTGTGTGTGTGTGTGTGTGTGTGTGTATGTTGGCTTAAATATACACTTATTATTGAGGTTATGAACGTTTGGATGTGTCTGAATGAATGCATGTGCGTTTGAGCTTTTTTATGGCAGTGCTTTTGTGTTCATATGGCTCTGTGTATGCATGTTTCTGTATGACTGTATATGCGTGTGTGACTTGGTGGTTAAACCCTACTCAAGTCTGCATGGAAGGTGCCCGCGAACGTTTTCCACATTGTTGTATTTCCTAGTGTTTTGATACTAATATTCTTTCCTATGTCATTTACACAAACTGGGTACATATAAGAAAGTTACATACAGGAAAATATCGTCATCATCATCATCATCACCGACACCAAAGCAGCAGCCGCCCTCAATCCAGCAACATTCCCACTGATATTTGAAGCTGGAGGGATACATAAACAGTAGAAGGAAGGCATGATCGTAGTATATAATATACAGGAATACATATTATACTACATTATGAAGGGATTATATGAAAAATAATATATCACTATGCAAAAGGTATCAATGACCTGCCTGAACTAACGGGAAAAAATGTGTGTGTGTGTGTGTGTGTGTGTGTGTGTGTGTGTGTGTGTGTGTGTGTGTGTGTGTTGGTATTGGGCGGTTAAAATATTAGGTAGAAATTATTTAATTGAATTCGTTTGTCAGTGTAGCTCATATGGGGGAGTAGATTTGTGTACACACACACACACACACACACACACACACACACACACACACACACACACACACACAAGCAAACGAACAAAATTACATATTACCTTATAGACAAACATACTGTATAAGACGCTCATACCTTGAGGTAGTAATTACTGAAACGGAAGCGACATGTACACACGCTTGCTCTCTCTCTCTCTCTCTCTCTCTCTCTCTCTCTCTCTCTCTCTCTCTCTCTCTCTCGAGGTGTGTATTGGAAGTGCCGTTACTGAGGTAAAGTCGAGAGTCTGTAAGTGGGAGGAGGAATATTACTCTTCTTCCTTCCTTTCCTACGTCCTCAAGTTTATCTTCCTGTTTCCCCCGCCCATCTTTCTTCCCTTTCTCAGTCTGTTTCATCCTTTTCCGCTTGCTTTTCCTCTCTTTACGTTTTCCTGTTTTAATGTTTAGCTTTCTCTAGTTCTCGTCTGTTTCTCTTGCCTTTTATCCTCCATTCTGTTCCCTCTTCCTTCCTTCGTCCCTCAGGCCTATCTGTCTCCTTTCCTCTATCCCGTTTCCTTCCTTCCTCTCCATCCCATTTCCTACCGGTACCTTCGTCCCTTCCTCTTTCCTCATTTTCTTCTTCCGGCTACGCGTTCTAAGTTTCTTCCATTATCGTGTTTTCTTTTTTCCTGTTTTTTCGTCTCTTTTTTTCCTTCCCACTTAATTCCCTCCTCCCCCCCCTTTTTTTTCTCTCTCTGACCTATTCCCTCCCTTCTTCCTTCCCTCTTCATGTTTTGTATATGTCTTTCTCTCTTCCTCCTGTTTCCTTTCTCTTTCCTCCCTCCCCTCCGTCTTTTCCTCTATCCCTTCTTATTCCACCCTCTCTTTTCTCTCTCCTACTTCCTGCTTCAGTTATTATCTTTCTCCCTGCCCAATGTTTTCTCTTCAGTTCGGCTTTCTTTTCTTTATTTTAACTCGACAGTCCTTTCCGTCCTGCGTCCTCCCATCTCTTCATCCTGTTCTTCCCTTCCTCTTTCCTCTCATTTTTTCCTCCCCTCATCGCTCTTCCTCCCTTCTTTCCTCGCTGTCCTTCTTCCCTCTATATTGTTTCTCGCTTGCCCTTCATCCGACTTCCTTCGTTTTCCTGCCTTTCTTCCAATTTTCCTTCCCTTCTCCTCCTCTCTGTTTCTTACCTTTCTATCGTTTCTCCCATATTATCCAGTTAACATGCCTTCATTCCGTATCCGGAATTCTTATAAACTGATAATTTATTTAGTTTTCAGCATGGGGAGTATCTGTTAATGTTCGCATTAATATGCCCTCCCCCCCCCCACATACACACAAATAATGTATACTCTTGCAGAGAAGAAAAGTTTGGATTGTTACGAACGTGTTACGATTAAATGATCGTATACATTTGAAGAAGATATCTGATGGCGTGAACATAATTTATAATTTATCAGTAATAAAAAAGAAAGGTTGCAGAATATGACAGTTAATTCACTCGTTAAATCTTTGCTGCGGGGATATCTTGTAAAGGAGGAAAGTCAAATGGTTTAGGCCAGAATAAAATACCTAACTATAATAACGCTGTTGTTAGTTGCCAAACCTTCTCTTTACGCGGGATGTGCGTGGTGCTGAATATTGTATATTCGTATAGTATATGTATAATTATGTGTATAATATGCAAACATTTAATAATATCTCCAGACAGGAGCAAACCTAAGAATATAAAGGACACTTTTGCTCCGAAGGGATTAATGGAGACTTTTTGACTCTTTCACTCCGAAGGGTCACTCATAAGTTGAGTGACATGGTCCGGCGATAGCAGGAAGGAAATGTGGACAGTGTGCTGGTAGGCTAGCCGTCCTGTGGAGGTTGATGGAGAACATTGTAGCCTCAGTGGTCAGGTTGGCAGTGCATGCTTTTATGTCCTCTCGATCAGGGTTGAGTCCCACCAGGGGCAACCCTGTCGAGATTCTCCAGCGACGTAGATATTCTTACACTCGCTAACATAGCCACTCCAACGGCACAAATTTCCTTACAGTCAAAAGAGGTTTACACATATATCCGTGCGTGAAGCAGTGGGTTAAGTCGAATTACTTCTTCGGTGACAGAAAGTGGTGTTCCTCGGCCGTGCGGATCAGTTGCCCTTCTGGACCCGTACAACACTGCATGAACAGTATAGGAAAGCTGCACGCCGTTATTAGGTCAATGCAGACCAGCTGCAGCAACACATACATACATGGAGAACATTAAAATCATTTGGTCTCCCCCTGATTACCGGAAAAATCGTCTGGAGGCTGTAAGGGAAAAGTGGAAAGATTAAAGCAGGAACTACAGGCACGACTGAAAAATTTCCTGCCACTGACTACAGAAGAAAACTGGACTAAATTCGTGAAGGGAATTGAGCAACTAAAAGGATTGGGCAAGTTTTCATGATATTAGTGTGTGCCTTTAGCCTGGAGGGAGTGTATGTCAGAGATGAGGCTTGTAGGTCAAGGGTCAAGTATTATACTGACCTAGATTGTATTACACACACACACACACACACACACACACACACACACACACACACACACACACACACACACACACACACACACACTTCAGTACTTATAAATCCCTGGTTTTCTTAACCTGTCCACCCTGTGCATCCCACCTTCACTTGTCAGGTAGCCTACTCGTCCACCTCATTTGTAAATTCCCTGCAACTTGTATTACCATTTGTATCTGTTATTCTCTATCGAGCTTAAATCATCCTTTATCCTCTTCCTCATTCCCCTATTTGTTTACTGTTATTTTTCCTTTCTTGTCGTCAACCCTCCCGCAACCTACTATCCGTCCCCTTTCCTCAGTTGTTCTCAGCGTCCCTTCCTTTCTCTCCTCCTCTGCATTTTCCTTTCATATTTATTCCTCTCCACATCCCTTTCCTTACCCTTCTTTCCCACTTTCCCCCTGTCCATTTTCCTTTCTTTTCTCCTCCCCTCATTTTCCCCTTTCCTCCCTTCCCTAACCTACTTTTCCCTCTTTCCCCTCCTTTCTCCGTGTCCTCTCCTCTCTCTCCCCGTGTTCATTTTCTGTCCTTTCTTCGCTTTCCCTTTTTCTCCCCTCCCTTTCTTTTCATTTCTGTTCCATTGCTTCCATTCTCTTCTTTTCCTTCATTTCTTTCCTTCTCTCATTTGTTTTCTCCTCCCTTCCTTACTTTACACTGGACATTTCCTTTTCCTTTGCTCTTCTCTGTCACCACCCTTCTTTGCTTATCTCACCTGAGTCAGTCGGCTTTCAGAATCTGTCACATCATCTCTTTCATTTTTACCCATTTCACCCGCTCGTATCGTTTTTCTCTCTCCTTTGTTCTCTCCCCCCCCCCTCGCCTTTTTCCTCTCTTCCACCGTCACCCCTTCTCTCTTTTAGTTTACCTCACTCTTCCCTTTCCATTTTAGAGGGGTTATTAACGGTGGTGGTGGCAGGAAAAATGAGTCACAGAACAGAGTACCCATACTTAAGACGTAATTTTAATACGGGTTTAGGTTACGGCTAGACTGCATTACTGCCTTGCAGTACTCTAGAAGCCATAATTATCACAGTCACCCCCCAAAGAATTTTTTAACCCTTCCCTTCCCTTCCCTTCCCTTCCCTTCCCGTCCCTTCTCTGTCCTCTCTTGTTCGTCCACTTCTTCCCTTCCCAATCCTTTTCCCCGTCTCTTTCCTCCCACTTTCATTCCATTTGTCTTTCCCTCTCCCTTCCCTTCTTGTTCTCTTCTTCGTCTGTCCGCCCCCATTTTTCCCTCCTCTACCCTCACATTCTCCTTACATCTCCTCCCTCTTCTCACCGCCTTCCTTCTTCTCCTCGCCGCTCCTCTTCTTTTCTTCCTCATCTCATCCTCTCAACCCCTCCCGTCCCGTCCTTCCCTACTGCACATATTCAAACAGATCTTCTTCTCCCCTCCCTTTCCCCTTTTCCTACTCCTCCCTATCTTTCCATTCGCCCTTCCCGTCTTCCTTCTTTTTTATGTCCCTCCCTTTTCGTTTCCTTTCACCCCTTTCCTTCTCCCTCTTCTCCCTCTTTCTTTCCCTCCTCTCACCATGCGTTCATCCCGTCATTCTCTTTTCCTTATCTCCTCTTTCCCTTTCTCCTTCCCCGCCGCTTTCCCTCTCCCCTCCCCTCCCCTTTTCCTTCTTTCCTTCTCCCCCAGTTTCCCTCTCCCCTCCCCTCCCCTTAAAATCTTTCCTTCACTCCTTCCCTCCCCTTTCGTCCCCTTTCCTCTTTCCCTCCCCTCCCCTCCCCTCCCCTTCCGTCCCCTTTCCTCTTTCCCTCCCCTCCCCTCCCCTCCCCTCCCCTCCCCTCCCCTCTGTTATCCACTCTCGTCTTCCCACACCCCATTAACCTTCCCTTCTACCCTCCCCTCCCCTTCCATCTTTGCTTCTCTCATTGTCCCTTCCCTCTCCCATTCATATTACTCTCCCCTCACGCCTCCTACACGTTTAACCTCCCTTCCCCTTCCCACCAGTGTGCCCCTCTTTCCTCTCCTCCCGTGCCCTCTCACCTCTTATCCCCCGCTGCCCGTCTCTCCCACGTCCCTCCCTCCGCCCCGCCTTCCCTCACGTCCTCTTCTCCCTCACTCTCTGACCCACCACTCATTGGCCTTAAGCCATACTTGGCACTTCATTTCCTCCTTTTATCGTCCCGCTTCCCACTCGCCTTCCTCTCTTTCCCCTCTCTCCCTCTAGCCATCTCTTCCTTCTTTTCTTTCCACCTCATAAATTATTTCTTTTCTCTTCCATGTCCTTCAGTCTTTCTTCCATTGTCTTTCCCTCCCTCTGTCCCGTTCCTCTTCCTTCTCTTCCTCTATTTCTCCCTCCCCTCCACCCTCACGACGTCTGCCTTCTCTTACTTCTTTCCTTTCCTCCATAGGCACTTATCTCATTTCTTCCTTCCTCTCCCCTCCTTCGGTTCCTCCCTTCTCTCCTATTTATCATTCCATATTCCTTCTCTCACTCCAGTCCTTTCTCTCTCTTATATTTCTCTTCCCTCCCGTCTCTCTCCTGTAGTTCTCTCCCTCCCCATCTCTCTCTCTCGCCCTCCTTTCTCTCTGTCTCTCCAGCCTCTTACTAGACCTCCATAACTCGCCACAGTATCTGTCCCTGTTACCGGCTCTTCTAGCGTAGTGGATATGAGTCTCTCTCTCTCTCTCTCTCTCTCTCTCTCTCTCTCTCTCTCTCTCTCTCTCTCTCATGTTACCTGTCTTGTACTGTCTATCTGTCTGCCTGTCTGTCTGTGTATCTGTCTGTCTATCTATCTACCGGTATCCATCTATCTATGTGTGTGTGTGTGTGTGTGTATGTGTGTGTGTGTGTGTGTGTGTGTGTGTGTGTGTGTGTGTGTGTGTGTGTGTGTGTTAACAAGGCAATAAGTTAGATGCGTGAGTCTTTTGCCACATATACATGGGTTGTGCAGCAGGTTGGCACCAAAATACGCTCCTGATGGCACACCAACACATGTGCAGATGAATCGCCTTGAATAATGCACCAGTGTCCGCCAGTATCAACACACACAACACTACATCTTCTGGCCTTAAATAATGCACCAGTGTCCGCCAGTATCAACACACACAACACTACATCTTCTGGCCTTAAATAATGCACCAGTGTCCGCCAGTATCAACACACACAACACTACATCTTCTGGCCTTAAGTAATGCACCAGTGGCCGCCAGTATCAACACACACAACACTACATCTTCTGGCCTTAAGTAATGCACCAGTGGCCGCCAGTATCAACACACACAACACTTCATCTTCAGTCCGACCACCTACTTTACCAGGTTACCATTGTTACCTACAGATTTTTTTAGGGGGGGGGGGACTTTTCAAACTGAGGGAGTTACACATAGCCTTCGTTTTCTTTCATTTCAGGGTCGCTTTCCCAAACCGAATACAATCATCTGAAGGCAGGATGAACAGGATGTAAAACACGTCACGGTATTCAATAGATTAACCTGTTCGTGGTGTTGATTTAGTCTTTGTGTCATTGTGAATGCCCAGCTGTATTGCCAAAAGTACTGGACCAGTAGTGCTGCTGATTTAGCGTTGTTTTTCATTTTACGCTAGCTGTATAGGTATTTACTTCCAATTAGAGACAATTTTTTACTCTTACCGGAAGAAATCTAGTCATTTCCTAGACGTGCAACGTTTTTTGCGGGTATTCCAATGATTAATGACTTTTTTCTAATGATTTCCTAGTGATGTCTATATTGTACGATATTCCAACGTTTTTGGCAGTAATGTAACTGTATCTGTGGCATGGGACTTGGCAGCCATAACCAGATGCCTGCAGTGTTGTACCACGTCTTGGTTTGATATTTTGATGTACAGTACTAAAGAATGCGAATCTTGTTAGTGAGCATACATGGGTGGAATACTCGTAGGATATAAAAAATAAATCTCTGTAAATAGAATGGAATAGAAAAGGCGTCATCGTACTGAAGAAGAAATTGAGATAAAAATAGAGAAAGGAGAGGGAGAGAGAAGAACAAAATTGGAGGTATGGGAGGAAAGATTGTGGAGAGGAGGAGGGATAAGGGGAGGCGTGAGGAACATTTATCACCCTGAGGAGGGAAGATGGCAGGGAGGAAAAGAGAAAAGGAAAGGGTGGAGAGAAGGGAGTGATGGATAGAAGGCAGGGAGGAAGAAAAAGAAAGGACTGGAAAAGGGGAGAGATAGAGTGAACTGAGGAAGAGAGAGAAGGACAGAGCCATCCAGTCTGATAAGTCTGGCTGAAGCTAAATTAAATCATCTGGGGTGGCAATAGAAAGACAAATACTTTATGCTGGTGAAATGGGTAATGTCAATGAGGAAATTATGAAGAGGAGGGAAAGTGAAAGTATACAGGGAGAGAAGGAAGGAAAAAGAGGAGGAGAGCGAAAAGAAGAAAAGGAGGGGTGGAGAGAGAGGTTTGAGACATATTAATGTATCTGTACAAGGGGAGAAGGACGAAGAAGAGGAAGAGACGAACAGGAAGGAGGGAGGGAAGAAGAGAAAAGGAGATTGGATAGGTCATAATGTACAAAGAGAGAGAGATCGGAGGAAGAGAAGAGGAGCAGTGACAGAAGGGAAGGGGGAGGCAGGAAGAATTTAATATAAAGAACGAAGAGGAGACGGAAAATTTAAAAATATAAGAAATATAGGAAGAAAAAAGACAGGAGAAGAAAGGAAGAGATTGGAGAAGAGAAAGGAATAAAGAAGAAAGAACCGGAAGAGAGGATGAATGGAAAGGCGATAGGAAATAAAAAATGAAAAAGGAAGAGAGAGAGAGAGAGAGAGAGAGGAAAAAGGAAAGTTGAAGAAAGATAAGAAAAAAGGAAGAGATTAAAAGAGAGAGAGAGAGAGAGAGAGAGAGAGAGAATAGGTATGAAGGGATATACAAATGGATTTCACTCCTCCCACCCTCTCATCTTTTCCCCATCCGGTCTCCCTTCCACCTTAGTAAACTCTCCTTCCCTTCGTCCATACCTCTGTTAGTGGTCTGTCTGTCTGTTCATCTGTCTTACTGTGCCTGGTTGTCATAATTTTGTTTTTCATTCTCTTCATCTTAACATCCTTTCCATTCCTCCTTGCCACCTCCTTCCCAGCTGCCCTCCTGTTTTCTTTCCTTGCTCTTTTCTTTCTATCCATCTTCCTTCATTTTCTTTTTTCCCTTTCTTTCGTCCTTCTGCTTTTGCCTTTTCTCTTTTACTCTTTCCTTCTCCCTCTCCCTTTACATCCTTTCTTCTCTCCTGCCTCTGCTTCCCTCCTTTGCCTTCTTTCTCCTCCCATTCTTCCCTCCTTTTATCTTCGTTCTCCTTCGTAATCCTCTCCCTCCCTTTCTCCCTTTCTCCCTCACGCCCTCCTCCATAACTACCTTTCCCTTTTTCGTGCCCCCTCGCCCCCCCTCCTCTCTGTCTGTCTGTCTGTCTGTCTCTGTCTCTGTCTCTGTCTCTGTCTGTCTGTCTGTCTGTCTGTCTGTCTCTCTCTCTCTCTCTCTCTCTCTCTCTCTCTCTCTCTCTCTCTCTCTCTCTCTCTCTCTCCACAGCTTTCAGAATCTCTCACTCCATCTTTTTAATTTTTACCCATTTGTCCCGCTCGTATCGTTTTTCATCCCCCACCCGTCCGTGTACCTCCCTCACCACTGCTGTCACCCTTACTCTCTCATTTCTTAAGTAACTTCTCCACATCCACTTCAGTGAGGTTATTAAGTGTAATGGTGGAAAGGAGAAGTGTAGTATGGAATAGAGTACCAAGACTTATATAATACAACTTGTGAAGGTAAAATGCTTGGTTGAGAGTATTTATCTCTTCTATTATGTACAGGTTTAAGTCCCTTCAAATACGATGTCTTATTGTGTATTATTTGTGCCTCGTGACAGTTGTATTATACATAAGAAACACCAACAGTAATAAGAAGTTAATGAAGGCTTTATCTAACCCCTCCAGTTTGTAATATCTATCCCAAGCTTAATAAAATTGTCTGAAAATAGCAAAAATATCCATCATCATCATCATCATTCTTTTTTTTTTCTGCTACGTCGGGAGTGAAGCGGCCCGGGGCTAGGCTACTTTCTACCGACATTTAGAGCGAGGGTGACAGCCTTACAATTCTCTGAGTGGTATTATGTAACTCCAACAACCCCTAGGATATAAACCCTCGTGGGCTCTATCAGGCTGAGGCGCCTTAACCCACTAGACCAACAAGCATTAATAAAAGACAAAAAAACATAGTACAGGGGAGGTATACAGAGCTTAGCGAAGGAGAGAGTACTAATAATTACACTTTTGGTAGGATTTGACTAATGAGTGGATGGAGCTGTAACACAGTTTTCAGCACACTCTGATGTGTTTCCTGCATACCTGCTTCTGGATCCCACACACTGCCACACATTGAAAGTCCCTCTTAAATCTAATATTATATCGATGCCACCATATGAAGGCGTCCCTCTCCAGCACCATGTGTAAATATGAACACGATCAAAGCGTTGAATGGTAGTGTGTGCATCGTATTATCCTGAGCGTTAGGGTTGGAAAAAGTGTCTGCATGAGTTTGTATTTGTAAATGGTTAATGTGTGTGTGGGAGAGAGAGAGAGAGAGAGAGAGCTCTTACTCCTGTCAACATGTGGTGTACCAAGAGGAAGGTTTTGTGATAGCAGCACAAGTATCAAGTCATGGTGGAGGGTGCGGGGAGGTATGTTGTGGTGAGGGTAAAGTGCACTGCATTAGTAACTGATTATATTATTGAAATCGGCATGGTTAACGGGGCAATTCAACTGGCGGCCCGCAAGCCAAATCCAGCCCTTGAGTCGTTTTTGTTTGGTCCTTTGACCGACTCAGAAGAATGAAAATAAACCAATGAACAAGCATAAAACTAAAAGTTTTGTGTTTTTCTGTTTATGCGTTTATCGGAAAATTTCTACCAATGTACCTAGGCTGCTTTCCCCAATTTATATATGAATTTCTCGTTTCATTTTGTGTATAGGTGTTTAGACAGAGGAAAAATAAAGTAATGTATGGCCCTTGTGTTAATCTGAGTTTCATAAATCAGCCCTACTTCTAGAGTAATTGAATTGTCCTGATTTAAAAGATTTTATTGTCCAACACAAATATACCTCTCGGCAAGCGTTACAAAGTACCGCGCTAGATAGGTATAAAATAACTAACGTAACAGAGCCTTTGGTACTGATGGAACACAACCCTCTTGGAATAGAAAGTCACAAGGTGGATAAGCAGACACCCCAGGAGGTGGACTGAGATGAAACTGACACACCGAAAGGAGCAGTGCCAGGGAGTAAATACAGTAGACAGATACCCCTGTAGACAGGTTGATATAAAACTTACAGGCCAAGTACAGCACTGTGACAGTACAGAGTAACGATGCAGATAAACAGATATCACTGTTGATATAACTGACCTGATAAAACTGACGGACTAAAGAGAATCCACACGGAAATATAAACCACAAAGACCCGTATTCCCGTTGGCAGAGGAAACTTTGTAGTACTTCTTCCTTGGCGATTTTTTTTTCATTTCACGCATTAATATCCACTGTATGCTTTTTCTCTATATTTCTGATGCCGACATACTGCAATGTGTATCAATAATACCAGAATATTAAGGTGTAATAAAGAAAACCAATAGCACACGTAGTTTTACGAAAGTTCCATGAGTGAAAAAAATACAATCCAAGGTATAAATTTAGACACGCCGAGAGATGATAGACTGACAGGTAGATAGATAGATAGATAGATAGACAGATAGATAGATGAATGCAGAGAAAAATGAAATACAGATAGATAGACTGATAGATTAATAGATAGACAGTTGTAAAGTGACTCTCCTTTCGGGTGCCAGTTTGCGTCCTTGCATATACAACTGTGCATGTGTTCAGGGTTGGCTGGTGTTGTCACTTTGTTCACCGTTGCAGTGGCATCGTCAAATATTGCCGCTTCTGCAGTCCTCTACCATCACCTTTAAAACACGATGAGATTTCTGACGAATTCCATGCATTTTTATTTTACACAGAGGAGTATGGTGAATTAAATCGGTATGTGGAAGGCAAGCTGCCAGAGTTTGACGATGTTTTGTAAAGCAGGTCTCTCTGCATCCATACTAACTACACTCTGTATTGTGGGATGCAGGATGATCAGACTTAATAACCAAACACGTTCCTAAACTGCCCCTCAATAAATACGGGCTTAGCTTACACTTGCCGCTTTTAGGTTAATTGTTGATTTTTTTAAATGTGTGTGTGTGTGTGTGTGTGTGTGTGTGTGTGTGTGTGTGTGTGTGTGTGTGTGTGTGTGTGGGGTCAGTTTTAACATGAACTTAGATTGCTAGACACTTATCATCAACCGAGGGTGAGGATAGTTGAAATATAATCTTCACCAAAATCTTCAGTACGATGACGTCTTTTGTAATAATTCTTACTGCCTCCACACTGTATTACCTACCTTGGGAAAGACCTTTCCCAGTAAAGGGAGTAATAAAGGCTATATTTAACCCGTTTAGTTGGACAAATATCTCCATACCAGAATGAAGTAGTCCTGTGGTAGCATGAATAAGTTCTATCGATAGCGTGGTCGTATTTTATCGTTGTACAAACTATTAGGGCGTGTTTTGATTGTTCTGTAGTTTGGTTCGTTGTTACCACTTGCCACCAACCTAAATATTTCTATAGAGAAGATTATTTGGTTGAATCGTCGATGAGATAGTCGCTAGGAAAGAGTAATGGTGAGGCGTGTACAAGTCAGTGTAGGTCTTCTCTATTTCGTTATTCTCTTCGTATATTAAGTGGGATGATGAAACAGGCAGATTTGAGTCGGTGGAGTTTATTGTGAGGCACTTGAATAAAAGTTAAGAGCTTGGCGTGACCCGTATAGCCTGTGGTTAGTAGCAGTTTGTGCAGCTGCTGTCCTTCTACTTTGCTCTCACTCTCCTACTCCCTATCTCCTGCCTCCTCCCCGATTGTGTTCTCGGGCCTACTCTCCAACCCCTTCTCTCCCCTTTCTCTGTTCTGAAGGGAATCTCTCGGACATTATATACAGCTCGGAGAGGATGTGTGTGTGTGTGTGTGTGTGTGTGTGTGTGTGTGTGTGTGTGTGTGTGTGTGTGTGTGTGTGTGTGTGTGTGTGTGTGTGTTGTAATGTCTGGTAGATTTCCATCCACGTGGGCTTACTGACTAGGGCTGGTTACTCCACGTGTTTGAATACGTCATGAAATTCTTGGTCGTCTGGACAACGAGGAAGTTTGAGATACATCATATGGTTAAGGATTCTTGATGGTCTGGGACAACAAGGTTGTGGATATATAGTACATTCTGTGAATTGACATTCCTAATGAGAAACTGTGTATGTCTCCAGCAGACATTACATCCTGTACATGTGTTTATGAGATATATCCTAATGCCTATAATCGCTCGGTCACGCACACTGTATTACCAACGACAGTAAATATTGTCATAACATATTAATGCATACTATATACACAGTACAGTCAACTTGCAAGGTAATCAAGTGAAATACATATTATATATTGTAAAGTTACATAATTGGAATAATGTAGTCACTGTAGTTATAAAATTGTACATGTATAATAAAATAGTAATATTAAAATAATACAATGGCAAGTCTACTGTAGTCTGTATAATGTCTACAGATCTACAATATGTCCTTAGCATTCACCCTTTTAATCCGATGACGTGATTTCTTGGTGTATTCCAACTACCTTGCGCTGATTGTATTCAAGTGAAGGGAGATTTCTTGTTGTGCAGGGATTAACGAAGGCTATTTCTAACCCCTCCACATCCCAAAGCCTCGCATAAACTGAATACATTTGTGTGGCGGCAGCAAGAACAAAACAGAGAGAGGCAGTGGGATTGAAGGGTTTAATATACTGGTGGTACTGAGGCATCCCACACAAGTTTTTCATACATGAGTACTTTTATGACATTCGTACATTATTGTATTATTAGTACTGTAATACTCGTGTATTGTTTAGCTTGTTAGTGTACCAAGTAGCCTAAGTCGGTTTAATGTCAACTTCATCTTAGGATTCCTGAGACTCGGGCGGCCTACAAACGATTTAAATCTCTTCAGCCCGACAACGTATTTTTCTCTTAAAGTCTGATTATTTCCTGACGATTTTATTTAGCTAATGGGAGAATACTCAGCTGGAGGAGTTAGATACAGCCTTCTTTAACCTATTAACTAGAAACCGTCTTACTAACATGAACAGATCGTCTGAAGGTAGCAAGAATAAACCTTTGCAATAGGTCACTGGACTGAAGGGGTTAAGTTCAGGGTAAACCTTTCACCATGAGGAAGGACTAATCCGTCTCCAGTAATCCCTTGATGTCGTCCATGTCTTGTTCCCGGCCACACCACACGATGTTATTCAGCTCATGCAAATCCTGTATATATATTGTACATTATTTTGTACTATCCCACCTCATTTACTAGCGAGGTATGGGGTTATGATGATGTGTTAGCGTTTAACTCCAGTGTTATTGTGTTGGTGATTTAATGCTTTCCTTTGTAAATTTGTCAGTTGTTTTCAGTGTGGTCAGTTAAGTTCAGTTCATTATTGGTTTTTCAGATTTGAGAGAGAGAGAGAGAGAGAGAGAGAGAGAGAGAGAGAGAGTCTTCTCAGCTGAATAAAACCGTCTTACAGGAGAGTACTGTGTATACCATCGTGTGTGTGTGTGTGTGTGTGTAGCTTCGTGAGGGCCCGTCCACAGTATCACTCAATGTTCACCTGTCCTGTGGTATCCAAGCCAGGGTTGCCATTTCGTGGAAATCGTCTACTAATGTGGAAAAACAAACAACAGGCCTTGACGTGGAAGAGACGGACGCCTTTCTACACCAGTGTGCAGAATTTCTACGCTGCCCATTTGTGCTATTTTTATGCTATAAAGGAGATTTTGACATGGTTAGGAGGCAATGACATATATTGTTACTTGTATCTATCATAGTTAAGTAAATGAAAATGTATCGTTTGTGCATAATACACACATATAAAAGAAGGAAGAGTACGTTGTGGACCACTGTCTACCTGCACCCGGCCGGCATTATTGTTGCTGATATAGTATTTAGCAAATTATTTACAAGGCAAATGACAAACACTTGCAGTCATACTTAAAAGTATTCAATCAATCAATCAATCATTTCCTGTGGCACCCCACGGGATGCATAGGGTCTCAATGAACTCTCTCCACCAATATATGTCTCCTGCCATCTCCTTCAGGTCCCACCAACACTCCTCTCCTGCTTCTTTTTTCATTGTCCTCAACCAGGTTTCCCTCGGCCTACCTCTACCTCTTCTTCCTCTAGCAGTCCACTCTGGCACATCCTGTATTAAACTACCTTCTTTTCTGTATATGTGCCCCAGCCACTTCCAGCGAGACAGTCTCACCTATTCATTAACTGGTTCCACTCTTAATATCCCTTACTCTTGCATTTGTAACTCTGTCTTGCCACTTTACCCCAAGAATCCTTCTCAATATTTTATTCTCAAATCCTAATACTTTCTGATCTGTTGCAGTTGTACTGTACCATGACTCATGCTCATAAATTAAAATTGGTCTAACCATGGACTTGTAAATTTTCACTTTAGTATGTACCGAAAGCATATTATTATTCCAAACAGATTTCAACATTCCAACTGCTCGCCAAGCCTGTCTAATCCTGTCCTCAATTTCATTGTTTAATGATCCATTAGATGATACAATCGTTCCCAGATAATTAAAGTTTTCTACATTCTTCACATTATTCCCAATTACACAATCGATTTGGTTCTCCACGTTCATATTAATTATTTCAGTCTTTCCACAATTTATTACCAATCCCACTTTTTCTCCTTCCTCCACCAGACAATCAAGCACCCTCTGCATCTCGTAAATACTTCCGCAAATCAGTAGAATATCATCAGCATAGTCCAAATCCATCAGCTTCTTATTTTCTTTCCAGTTAATTCCTGCACCTGTTCTCCTTACAACCTTTTTCATAACATAATCCATAACCAAAACAAACAGCAATGGCGAAAGAACTTCTTGAATCACTCCTGACTTAACTTGAAATGGATCACTCAAAGAACCACCCACAAGTACCTTACAGAAAGTACCTTCATGCAGGCTTCTAATAATATTTACAAACTTTTCTGGTATACCATAGAATCTCATAATTTTCAACATAGCTCCACGTGAAACACTATCAAACGCCTTTTCAAAATCCACAAAACACATACTAAGTGGCATTTTCATCTCATTAGCTTGTTGCATTAGATGCCTTACAATAAAAATCTGATCATTACAACCTCGACCCTTTCTAAATCCCGCTTGTTCTTCTCTTAAAATTTTATCAATTACTGGCTCTATTCTGTTCAACAAGATTTTGGAAAACACTTTTGCAACTACAGGTGTCAAAGTTATCCCCCTCCAATTGCCACACACACTTAAATCTCCCTTTTTTGGTATTTTTATAATCACTCCATTTTTCCACTCTTCTGGAATTCCACCATTATCCCAAGCCACATTAAAAAGTTTCAAAAGCGCATTCATCAACTCGTAATTTTCCGCACAAGCATTTCAGGGAATATTCCATCCTCTCCTGGGGCCTTAAAATTCTTTAACTCCTTTATAGATTTTGCTACCTCTTCCAAAGTTATATCCCCTGTTTCTATCTGCAAAATGTCTCTCGGCTGGCAAAATGTCCTCTTCAGCCGGGATTGGTCTATTTAGAACAGATTCAAAGTGCTCTTTCCACCTTACTCTTATATCCAAATCTTTAGTTATCAAATTACCATTTCTGTCTCGTACAGGTATTTCCTTCCTTATCTTTTCAGTCCCAGTTAACTCCTTTATGGCCTGATACGCTGCTCTTGTGCTCTGACCGTCATTTTTACTTAATTTAATTTCTGTCTCTGTCGCCTTTTCATCATATAGCCTCCTCTTATCACGTCTAACGAGTCTTTTTACTTCAGAATGTAAACTCCAGTACTTTGCTCTAAGTACTTCAAGTACCTGGCCATCAGCATGTTGTTCTTCACTTCTTAACTTACCCTCTTTCCTTTTCTGAACTGCATTCCATGTTTCATCTGACATCCACTTTTTCCTTCTCGCTTTACGTTTTTTCTTAATAGTAACCTTAGCACTCCAGGGACAGCAAAAAGATTTCTCAGTAAATCATGTATAGCTGAACTGCCGAAGAGTTTGGGATAGTGATGGCCAGCAATGACGTCACGGATTACATACACAGTAATTTATAACAGGGATGAAGAAACAGCTGCTGTATTACTGACTGTGGATAAACTGATACAAATATGTGGTTGGTTGCCTGTGTATATTGTATCGTGCAGGGATAGACTAATGAATAATAGTTACCGTATATGGCTTGTTTCTTTTTATTATCTGTCGGATGTGAATGTCTCTTGTTTCGTTACTTTTCAGCATGTAATAAAGATTTATTTTGGTGTATTAGCCATTTAACTTCCGTGCACATCAACCAGGATGTTTAAATTCAATATTCATACCTATACCTGCAATAATCATATCTGATATATATCATATTAGTTGTACCAACATCACGTTTTTTATCATCGTGGCCACTAAACGAGAGCGTGTGGAAAAATGACGTCAGAAGCAGTGTGAATTTACGGCAACACTGATCCATGTACGCTGTTCATCAGTTTCGAAGCACGGTTATGAAACACGCTGTAGGCACTCGATCAGCAGCAGTGATGGTGCTTCAGTGTATCACTTCTACACCATCATCGTCCACACATCCTTCACCACCAAACACAAACACCACAGATGCCCAGTGATCTCAGACGAGCCCATAAGATCCATTGTGTGTTGGTGTTGGTCTGTCTTCTTCCACGTGCTCGCTCACGCATGGCTTGTAAGAGCTCCAGTGTATCAGGCTGGTTAACACGAACTCCACTCAGTTGATGCTGACGCAGTGAGTGAAAGTTTGAGGAAGCATGTGTTGTTTCGGAGGCAGCAATATATGACAGGCCATGAGGAATTGCTTATTTTATTGGTTATTTATATTTTGCTCAAAGAACCTAATAAATAACTGCCTCAGCAAACCAGAAGTACCATAATAATCACTTGAAATAAAAAAACACAGGAACTGAATGACTTTGAGGTAGGATAGAAATGAACGATAATTTAAGCAAATTTACGTGGGTCCGTGTACTGCCCGAATCTTACAACGTCACTCACGAAGCCCCGCCCACGCAGGTGTGAACCCAGACCCAGTCGGTTTTCATTTGCAATTGTGGGTGTTGCGCGGCTAATTTCGGCTGTTTTGTTGCATTTTGGTGTGTTTTCTGGCGTTTTATCGGCGATGGATGCGGCGGGAATGTGAATTCGGTGTGTGGTTTAGTGACTGGAAATAGAAAGAGGGACGGAAGAGCCAAAATATCGACACAGTGAAGCAAGGTAAGAGTTTCAACCATGTAATTGACATGATGCTCTAAATGTCTCCTTACTCTGTCTCAAATAATCTGCCAGGGAACTTGAGGAGATGCCTTGACTTAATTAATATAGGTTTTTGAATGAAGTACGAATAAGAGTGAGGCAGACTGTCTGACTGATGTGTAGAAGAATAAAATGGAAGACTCGGTTACTGAAGATAACGGAGATTAGGCTATACCAAATATTCTTTCCATATGACTCGACAAGTCCTCAAATAATTCTAAATGAACGCCTGTCGTAATTGATGTAAGTCTTTTAGATGAAGAATACGTTTGGGGAGTAGTGAGTGATTGTTGAAATATAGGATCTAAATGAAACCTTGAATATCTGAGAATGAAGACGGCGTGATGTTATGGGCCACTCAGCGTGCGTGACGTCATGGCCTCCCAATTATCCTTACGACTGGGGGAAATAATGATTGTGTTTGTATGGCGTTGCTTCCTCTTTGGCATTTTCTTTTTTTTTAAGTGGTTGACTCTTTTGTAGTGAATGAGAATTAATCAGGCACATGCATTATGGATGTGGTTAGTTAAGGCAGTAACAAGGGTGCAAGGCCTAGTTTTAAACCACTACCATCTTTGTTCAGACATCTTACGTGAATTGAATTGATACTAGATTTTTTCTGTTTCCCACTTCCTATTTCACCATTCCCTTTTACCTTTTGTCTCCACCATGCTTCCTTTTTCTCCCTTTCCCGTGTTCCTGCCTTGTTGTGCCTCATTTTCTTCCTCCTCCTGCTTTCTCTCCATCTTGGCATTAAATTCAGATTGTATCCCCATCTTTTCCTTCTTCGCTTCCTTCCTTTTCTCTCACTTTCCCTCCCATCTCTCACCTTCCTCGATATGTCACTCTTTCTTTTTCCCCTCCCTGCAATCCATTCTCTTCCTTTTCCGTGTAGAGTCTCCCCATCTCCCTCCGTCTTTCCATTTATATCTCTGTCCCTCATTTCCTCCCCCTTTCTCTGTTTCTTCCTGTATGTCTCGATTGGTGTTCCCCTCTTCCTCCCTACTTTTTTCGGCTTTCTTTGTACTCTCCTTACTTTCGTCTGTTCTTCCTACCCTCGTTTCATTTATGTTTTTCCTTTCTTCCCCTTCTTTCTTCTTCCCACAGATCAGTTTTTCTTCTCCCTCCTACCGCCACCCTCACCCTGCAGTTCCTTCTTTATCTCTCCCTCCCCTCTTCCTCCTGTTCCTTCCCCCGCTCCCTCTCTTGCTTCTCCCTTCTTCCGTGTCTCCGCTTCCTCCGGCTCTCCCTCCTTCCCTACATATATTTCTTATGCTTCCTCTCCCTACCTCGCAGTTCTTCCCTTTAAACCTTGAAGCTAAATTACAGTCAATACCATCCACCGTCTTAAAGGTTCTCTCTCTCTCTCTCTCTCTCTCTCTCTCTCTCTCTCTCTCTCTCTCTCTCTAGGTTGTTATATACCGCATTTTGACGCACGTAAATCCCACTAATTTCTGCCTTTTTCTTCATTATTCTCCATTGTATTCTCCTTCTTCATTAGCTCAGTTATCCGTTTTTATCAATACCGTTAATTCCCGTCATCATCACTTTTCTCCTCCTTCGTTCCTTGGACCATCGTTTACCTTGACTGCTTTTCCAAATTGACATGCACGTATGCAGACACACAAGCATGTTTGTCTCTCACACACACACACACACACACACACACACACACACACACACACACACACACACACAATCTACCTGCCTACCAGCAAACCAGCCAACCAACCAATCAACCAACCTTTCTACCTACCCGTCTACCAACCTTCTACCTACCTATCTACCAACCAACCAACCAGCCAACCTGCCTGTCTACCTACCTGCCAACATACATACATGCATACATACATACATACATACATACGTACATACATACATACATATAGTCATGCGATCAAATACACAAACAAATGGTACACACGAGGTTCATTCTCATTACCACCGCAAACTGTAAATCAGTGGTTCTTAAACTTCCTCGTGCAGCGGACCCCTTTTATTAAAACTAATCATGTGGCGGACCCTTAATTATGAGTAGATTTCCCTCCTACCCTACCTCTTGAGTTTACAGGTGTTTGTAGGCTATAATATACTAAAATTATTACTGAATTATTTATTAATGGCTTAACTTGAACATAACTGTTCAAATTATACTTCACATAACTGTCATAACATTATTCATTTTACAATTTATTACATGTTTTATCTTATACTCATATTAGCCTGCGAACCCCTTGGAACGTTCCACGGACCCCGGGGGGTCCGCGGACCACACTTTAAGAAACACTGCTGTAAAACTATATTGATTCTGAAGCAGTAAGGAATAATGAAGATTTTTACTATTTGTTTGTGTTCTGCCCTCCCTTCCCCCTCAGTAAAACAACATCAGTATTCCGTAGAGGAGGGGAGATGCGGCCCCCTTGTGTTATTGTCTGGGGGAGGGGGCTGAGGTTTATTTGGAGGGGTAGCAATCTTTATTTTATGGTTTTCTGTCTCCCCCCTCTCCGTATCCCCATCATTCCTACCTATATATTTAATAATTCTCTCTCTCTCTCTCTCTCTCTCTCTCTCTCTCTCTCTCTCTCTCTCTCTCTCTCTCTCTACTCTACCTTACTCTACCTCTTTTTCCAGCTCCCTGTTTGACTCCCTTACTGTGCCTCTGCATTAGTTTCGTCCTCCCCTTTCTCACTTTCTCCTCCCTCTTCCCCTCCGTTTCCTGTCCTATCTCTCTTTCCCTCTGCTCACCTTAGTGTCATTGTTCGCCTTATCTCTCTGTCTCCTTCCCTTTCTCCCACCTCAATTCTCTCCGTCTGCCCCCACCCTCCCTCGCTGTCCCACCTCCATACTTATCTCCCCATCTCTTAAAGCAAAGTTTGTCTACTTTATATTGAATAGTGAAAGCAAGCTACACAAGATTTAAATATTGTAGCTAATAGGACATGTATATCCCATTCTTTATACCGGGTATTTAAGATGTATAAAATACAGTTGTGTGCGATATCGATGTATAGGTTAGGTGTATGTGTGTACAGTATACACATCATATTTGTATGCATATTTCGGTGTGTGTGTGTGTGTGTGTGTGTGTGTGTGTGTGTGTGTGTGTGTGTGTGTGTGTGTGTGTGCATATTCTGGAGTATATGTGTGTATGTCGGCTATATTTGGGTATTTTTGCTCCGCAAGATGTTTTTGCTTTTTTCTACAGTTCTTTCTCACTGTCGAAAGCCTGGAGGGTGAAGAAGAGCCTGCTTGTTTTCAGATCACATTTTTTACTTTAGGTGACGGAAGTACGACAGGACCTCATTTGGACCTGAGGTCTGTATGGTCTTTGTATCCGTAACTCTTCCCCCTACCCTGTCTCAGTCCACTTCCTGCCCCACTTTTCACTCTTCTCACCCTATCTGCCTCATTTTCCCTATTTCTCTCCCGTCCTTTCTCCCCCATCCCCATCACATCCCCACCCCCACACCGTCTCTGTCATTGACGGCTTCCCCCCATGTCATTTATTTTACCCCTCAATGTTTGTTATTCCCCTCCTCCCACGGATGTATTGCTCTTGCATCTTACCTTCCTTACTTTTTTCTTTCCTCCTCCTTTTCCTCCTCCTCCTCCCCCTCCTCCTCCTTAACCTCATCCTCATCCTCATCATCATCATCATCATCATAATCATCATCATCATAATCATCATCATCATCATCATCATCATCATTATCATCATCATCGTCGTCGTCGTCGTCGTCGTCGTCTTTTTTTACCATTCTTGTACTCCCCCACGTTTTATTCTCATTTCCTTCTTTTTCCCTCTTTTCCTTATGTTTCCCCCATCTTTCTTCGTTAATCTTTCCCCCACCATTCTCACGTCTTACATCCCATTTTCCTCTCTAGGTCCAGCGGTTTTCTTATCCCGATATCTTTATGCAGTTTCCCTCGGTCCTACTTTCTTCCTCCTCTGCATTCCCCTGTATTCTTTTCTCCCGTTATTCCCTTCTGCCTTTCCCTTATCTTCTCCAGTATCCATAGCCTATACTCCCTCTCACTCTATGTTTCCCTCCCTCTTCCCTTGTATTTCCTCTCCATCTCTCAATTTTCTCCACTTTCTTTCCTTCTTTTCCTCCCCTTTCACTCCCCCGTTCTCCTCCTCTTCCTCTCCCCCATCACCACATATTCCCACCGCCTTCGCAGTCGTCCCCTCAACTATGGTCATTCTCCCTCCCATATACCACCACCTTGATCAATAACACACCACCCGTACAGGAGAGAACCCATAGACACAACCCGCACCCCGCACAAGTGTGTGTGTGTGTGTGTGTGTGTGTGTGTGTGTGTGTGTGTGTGTGTGTGTGTGTGTGTGTGTGTGTTTGTGGTTTTATGTTGATCTTATTCATGTGTAGCGTAGCCTAGGAAGCCTGTTTACGATGTCGAGCAATTCATGTAACCCACCACACACCAGCAGTGGCTTGATTCCCAGCAGTCGTCACACGTCACCACTTTTTTTTCCTTTTTTTTTTTTTTATACAAGGAAGAAGGAACCAAAGGTCAGGAGCCCGCAAATTGATCCCTCCAAGGAAAAACAAAAATAAGAGAACAGACACTAATCCCCACAATCTCCTATGTTATATGCTAGGGATGTCTGCCACTGATCTGGTGCTGTGGTATAAGCGGTGGTGTTTGTATGGCGTGGATCAAGGAAGTAGATGGACGGGGAGGTACAGTCAGGGATACAAGTTCATGTATTATTTCACCTGTTATAATTGTTACTTTCTTCTGATGCTTAATGTTTATCTAATTACCAGTTTCGTCTGCTATTGATATCCCGAACTGAACTAGGCTTGGTGTGTTTCCCTGCCCATAGATGACTTTTTTTTTTTTTTTTTTTTTAGATGCGTCAGAGAGGAAAGTGACAACCGTGGCCTGTGTGTGAAGTATACACAGTGGAATTGTTGGCGATATTAAGTACCTCACTGTTCGATCATCAAGAAAAGCATTTTGACTGTAGCTGTATTTTGGACTGTAAAATGCAGACTGAAGAGTTGTGAAATAGGATTATATGTCCTAAATCGATATTCATTAACCGCATATTATTGTTATTAATTATAGTAATATATAGAGTAATTTGGCGTCAGACTCTATCTTTAGTAACTCAATTACCAGACGTTCTGAATTATGAAAAGAGTCTTTGGGCCAGGTTTATCGAGCGTACTGGTAACGTAATTATTTTGACTAACTACGTAACTGAAAGGAGAGCTCAACGTATAGGCCTAGTGTTATAGCTGGAGAAAAAAATTTACACATTTGTACCACACCATGAACAAGAAAAAATGACAAACGAATGTGCTGCATTGATCGACACCATCACGTTATCATCAAAAATAAAACAATTAGTATATTATGCAGACATACATTATACATAACCCTGCACCAAAAATCATTTAGCCATTATACATTTATTAATATGTGTAACGCTGGCACCCTAATGGAAAAAAAATGCTGGGTTGTCTCAGTGATGTTGATTTTTCAACATGCCGAACGATACGCTTTGGCAAATTGGCCCTGATGCGAGTGTGGTAATTGGTTGGTTGAGAGAGAGAGAGAGAGAGAGAGAGAGAGAGAGAGAGAGAGAGAGAGAGAGAGAGAGAGAGGTGGATAACTGAGGGAAGGAATGGATTAAATAAAATGAGGAGAGTCAGTGGGAAGGAAGGGTGGAAAGAAAATCGGATAGGCGAAAGGAGGGAAGGAGGGACGTCAGAATAGAGGAACGTCTAGGGAGGGAGGAAAGAAGTAATAGAGAGAATGTAGAGGGAGGGATGAAAAGTGAATATATACAGGAGAAGCTGTAGGCAATGAGAGGAAAAAATGAGTAGATGACGTGCGAAGAAGGAAAGAAAGGTTATAGGGATAGTGAAAGAAGAGAAAGTGAAACGAAATATTGGAGAGGAGATATAGGAAGATGGATTCAAGGCAGGAGCCAAAAGAATGGAGAAGTGGAGGGAAGGAGATAGAAAAGAAAAAAAAGGGGGAGGGAGGAGACTAGATGGAGACAGTCAGGACAGGAGGGACGATGGAATGGTTAGAGTAAAGGAGGAAAATTTTTTGTAGAGATAAAGGAAGGGGGAGAGGGGAAACAGATGCTATAAACTCTGTCCCTTAAGACAACGCTGCCTAACCCAGAAGTCCATATGGGGAGGAATGGGGCGTTAAGGATGGGAGAAAGGGGAGAGAGGGAGAATGTAGGAGTGGAGAGAGAGAAGAAGGGGTGAGTGAAGAGGGAGAGAGGTGGGCGAAGGAAGAAGGTGGTAAAAGAGGAGGGACGGGGTAGATTTATGGAGAAAAAGAAGAAAGGATTATGGGAAATTCAAGGAGGAGAGAATAGAGAGGGAGGGAAGTTAGCGAGGGGGAATGGTACAAGTAAGGAAGCGGGGAGAGTAGAAGAGGGGGAAGGAAGTTGGAGGGTGAAAGGGAAGAGCTGTAGACTAGAAACATTGATGAAAGATGAAAAGGACGGATGAGAGAATGAGGGGTGTGCATGGAAAGGAGAGAAGGTGAAAAGGTGCGACGCATGAAGGGGAAGAGAGTAGAGAAGGTTGAGTGGTAAAGGAGAGAAGGGGAAGGGGAGTGAGAAAATAGATTAGGTAGAGGGTAGGAACATAAGAGAGGGAAGGGTAGGAGGAGGAGTAAAAGAGGACGGTCATGGGTAGGAGAAGGTTGATAGACCTGAGGTGGAGAAGAGTGAGTGGGAGGAGAAAGGGAGTCATAGGAATTGGTTGGAGAAAGAGAAGATGAGAAAGAGGAAGATGAAGTAAAGAAAAATAGGCGTAGAAGTGTAGGGGAGCGAAGGGGGTGCCTGGTTAATTTTTATGATGAGGGGTGTCCTGTACTAAGTAAAGCAGTGTAACAAATTAAAATGATACTGAAGGAACTGATGAAGGCCACTTCTGACCCACTCGTAGGGCAGATTATTTCCTATACTTGATATAATAATGTTGTATTAAGAGTAAGAAAGACGTGGTGCTGATGGGGTTAAAGGAGGGAGGAATGATAGGAATGGGAAAGTAGGAGAAGGAAGAATAGAGAGGATGGAGAGATGTAATGAGGGTGGGATCTAATAAGGTGAAAAAAGAGGGAGGGGGGTGAGTTGGAGGGTGTTGAGAGAGTTGGAGGAAGGATGTAGGCAAAGGGTGATGGAGGAAGGTGATACAAGGAGGAGAGGAAAAGGTGAGGCGGGAATGAAAATTTATTAAGGGATATGTTAGGAGAGAGAGAGAGGGGGGGGAGAGGGGGGGTTAGTGGCCTAGGCGATTGAGGAGAAAAAAAAAGCTGGGAGAGAACAGTGATAGAGGAGAAAAGGGAACGCAGGGAGATGAAGAGCGGGCAAGGGAGGGGACGGGGACAGAAACAGACTACCGACATAAGAGGCAGCTGGTTATCATCCTTACTGAATAGGGACGAGGATACAGGGAAAATAGTCACTCAAATAGGTAGAGAAGAAGAGTGGGGAAGAGGAAAAGGATTGGAGAGAAGTGGAAATTAGAGATGGAAAAGGAAGGGAAGGAGTGATGGAGGGAGGACTAAGTGGACAGAAGGGGACGAAGGGAAGGGAAGGAAAAAAATAAGGAAGGGAAGAAAAAAGTAAAGGAAGAAGGGAGGAGATAAGGGGAAGAGAAAGCGTACATGTTAATCAGCTTTTAATGTAGGAAATAATATGGACCTTAATGTGAGAGAACCGGGTTGTTTTCTGCTGTTTTTGGACGCCACCACACTGGGGAGAGTGTGCAATCTTGCTCCCATGACTCACTTCCACCTTAATATAATAGTGTTAGCTGGAGCGGAATATCAGAGTTGTCCCGACCATAAGATCGTTCATGGTGCTACTGTTAATGCCCTCAGTCTTTTGTCACTCAATCTCAGCTCAGTAAAATCTTCTGGCGTTAGCTGGGAGAAAACAAGAGAGAAGAGAGTTAAAAGAAATCATAAAATAAGTTGTCAGGCCTGTTGTGATGCTGAACATACATAACAAGAATGATATCAAAACGTACCGGTATGTTACAAAAATGATTTATTTTTCACTTGGAAATGGAATATAAATAAAGTGTTGTATGGAAATATTGTAATTTTAACAGTGATGAACCAGGCCTGTAGCTCTAATGAGTTTAATATTCAGTGTACATATCGGGATTCCTATCTCCCCTACCATCATTAGTTCTCCCTTCCCCCACCTCTTCTCGTCTCGTCCCATCTCGTCTTGTCTCGTCTCATTTAGTCACTCCGTTCCTTTCCCCCGTCATCCCGCCTCTCTTCTCCTCCCTCATCAGGTCTTTCTTCTCTTATCCCGCCCCATAAGCTCTCCTCTTCTTAGTACTCTTTTGAACTCATCCGGCCATTCCTATTCACTTTTTTGCGTTGTCTTGGTCTCCCTTCATCTTTCCTTCCTTTCTCTTCCTTCTTCTATCCCCTCCCAGTCTCGCCTTCTCTCCCTTCCCTCACTCTTTCCTCCTTCCTGCTCACTTTCCCATTTTTTCCCACCCTCCCCTACTTTCCCTCCCCTTCCCTCTTTTTTTCTCTCTTTCCTTCTTTTCCCTTCACCTCCCCTTTTTCTCCTCCTCTTTCCCTCAGTCCATCCTTCACCTCCCCCACCTGCCTCCCTTCGCCCACCCTTTTCTTTCCTCCCTCTCCCAGCTCCTCATTTCCCCTTCTCGTCCAGCCCCATCTCCCTTCCATCCCTCGTCACATCTCCTCCCTCCCTCCCGTCCTTTCTTTGTTGCTTACCCCCTTCGTCCGTATTTCCTCCCTCTTTCCCTCTCTTCCTTGTTCACTCCCTCATCTTCCCCTTTCCTTTCCCTTTCCCTCCCTATTTCTCTCCTTCCCTCCCTGTTTCTCTCCTCCCCTTCCTCCCTCCCTGCCTCCCAGTGAAGCGCACCACCTGGGCGGAATACAGCTGTTTCGTGTTGACATTTAGGGAGGGAGAAAGGGTGGATACGAGAAAAGGAGGGAGCGAGGGAAGGGAGTTGGAAATGATGGAGGGAGGGTTGAAGTGAGAGAGAAAGGAAAGGAGGGAAGGCTGAAATGATGGAGAGAAGGAGAGAGGGTGGATATGATGGAGGGACGAAGTAGAGGGTGGAAATGACAGAGGAAGGAAGTATGGAGGGTGGAAATGAGGGAGGGAGGGAGAGTGTATAGAGGGTGGATATGATAAAGGAAGGAAGTATGGAGAATGGATGTGAAGGAGGGAGGAAGTAAGGTGGGTGGGAATGAGGGAGGAAGTAGGGAGGGTGGAAATGAGGGAGGGAGGAAGTAGAGAGGGTGGATATGATAGAGGAAGGAAGTATGGAGGGTGGAAGTGAGGGAGGTAGGAAGTAAGGAGGGTGGGAATGAGGGAGGGAGGAAGTAGGGAGAGGGTGGAAATGAGGGAGGGAGAAAGTTGGGAAGGTAGAAATGAGGAAGGGAGCAAGTAGGGAGGGTGGAAATGATAGAGGAGGTAGAGAGGGTGGAATTAATACAGGGGGATGGAGGGAGGAAGTAGGGAGGGTGGAAATGATGGAGGGAGGAAGTAGGGAGTACAAAGGAGTACAAAGGAAAGCAAACACAACAGACCTTATGGTCCTTTCGAGGCTGTTTGGTACAGAGTAGACTGTGACTACAAGATCTAACTCTACATGCTGAAGGATAAGGATAGTAAAACAAGAGAGCTTCCCCTGCCTTCAAACCCTCCGGCCAAAACTGGCAAGAGAAAATGAGAAAAACCACCACGCAGCATGGAAAAACTGACATGGAAATTTCATAGGAAAGACTGAAAAGGAAAAGCTACATTCTACAATACATTATCTATAAGCTACCAGTATGAATAACCTGAAAGAGAAAGTAGTAAAGTACAACGAGTAATCTAATAAATAAATAACTAATGCATGTCACTGTACGGGTATACTGAGTTGACGGGGCGTCTGCGGACACAGTGTGAAAATTGCACAGTGCACAGTGTGGATATTCAGGGGTGGTGTGGCAGCCTTGCCTGGCGCAATTAAGGTAGGCAGCAGTCAATCAGGCCCCAGCTCCATTCATTCCACTGAGACTAGGAGCTTTCCCATGCGGGACAAGCAAACAAGTCACCTCCTGAAGCAGTGACCCCTGGTACATTAAAAAAAATCCCGATGGTGGCCACGTAACTAACAGGGACCCTCAGTGATCCACAGCCCATCACAGGTCAAGAGTATGAGTAGTGACCGTTAACTCAGGGCTATCTGTGCATATACTATATTTGCATTTAATAAATTGATCCAGGCTCTAAAAAACTAAAATAAAATAAAACAGAAAATTATACATATATAAGTGTTTTATTCAGGAGTAAACATATTAAGCTAGGGGTTGGATGCCAAATATTTATCCAGGCGACCTTTAAAGGTTTGTACTGTATTACAATCTATTACGTTGGAGGGCAATTTATTCCATATATTTACAACTCTATTGAAGAAGAAATGCTTAGCTTCATGCGACTGGAATCGTTTGCCAATTATTTTATGCCCATTGCCTCTAGTGTAGCTCGAGTGATCAACTGTGAAGTATTTATCGACAGCCATGTTATCATGTCCTTTGAATATCTTGAATACTTGAATTGAATCTCCTTGTATTCTTCGTTTTGTTAGGGTAAAGAGATTCAGGGCTGCTAAACGTTCCTCATATGGTTTATTTCTCAATCTAGGTATCATCGTTGTCATCCTTCGCTGAACTCTTTCAAGCTTTTCCATATCCTTTTCATAATACGGTGACCAAAACTGAACGCAATACTCCAAGTGCGGGCGTACTAAGGAATTATACAAAGTAAGGACGATATTATCGGATTTATATTAAAATGCTCTGCCTATGAACCCAATCAATTTGTTGGCTTTTTTCACAGCTTCTGTACATTGTTTGCTTGGTTTCAGATCATTTGTTATTATAACTCCTAAGTCTTTTTCATGGTTTACCCTATTAAGCTGGGCATTATTCATGCTGTAACTTGCTCTTACATTTTTACTGCCAATGTTTAACACTTTGCATTTATTAATATTGAAATCCATTTGCCAGGCTTAGGCCCAGTTAAACAGTTGATCAAGATCTCTCCGAATTGCCTATCTTTGCAGTGTTGTATCTGCTCTGTTACCTATTTTAGTATCATCAGCAAATTTTGAAATCTTACAACACAATCCTTCGTCAATATCATTCACATATATTAAGAAAAGAATAGGACCTAACACTGAACCCTGGGGCACTCCACTTGTAACGTTTATCCAGTCTGACTCTTTTCCATTTATTACAACTCTTTGCTTTCGTCTGGTGAGCCAATCTTCTACCCACCTGAGAACACTGCCTCTGAAACCATGTGCCTTTAGCTTCTGAAGGAGTCTTTTGTGTGGAACTTTGTCAAAAGCCTTTTAAAAATCGAGGTAGACCACATCAACAGATTTAGTCTCGTCATACATGTTCAGTATATCATTGAAAAAGTCCAGCAGATTCGTGAGGCAAGAGCGATTATTATGAAAACCATATTGCGAATCTTTTATGAGATTGTTTGTTTCTGTTTTACAAACTTGTCTCTGATAATAGTTTCAAGCAATTTGCAAACCACTGATGTTAAACTAATTGGGCGGTAGTTTTTTGGTTGGGCTCTGTTGCCCTTTTTGAATATTGGGGTTACATTAGCAAGCTTCCATTGATGTGGCACCTTACTGCCCTTAAGTGATAAGGTAAAAAGTTCAGCTAAAGGCTTTGATATTTCATTCTGTAGTTCCTTCAATACACGTTGTGATATTTTGTCCGGTCCTGGTGCTTTATTCTCTTTTAATCTGTTTATTGCAAGCAGTACGTCGCGATTGCTGACTGTAATGTCAGTGATTATGTTTCCCTCTTCTATAGGAATGGGGGAAACAGTAGGAATTGTATGTATGTTTTCTGTTGTAAATACTGACACGAAGAAAGTATTAAGAATTTTCGCCATCATAGTTTCATCATCAGTATGCTCTCCATTATCTGTGACTAAGGGACCGATTGATGGAGTTATTACCTTTTTGTTTCTTATGTAACTGAAAAATTCTTTGGGATTTGATTTACTGATACTTGCAATATGTGTCTCAAGGTTTTTCTTACTGCATTTAATTAATTTTTTGGCATTTCGTCGAAGGGCGTCGTATTCATTTTTATCACTTTGACTCTTTGTGGTATTATAATTCGTATATGCAAGATTTTTTGCTTCTAAACAGTGTTTAATGTTCGAGTTCCACCATTTGGGTTTAGAATTCTTAGTGGGCCTTCTGTTGTGCATAGGAATCATAATTTGATGGCACTGTTGAGAGTTTCTGTAAAGTAACTCCACGCGTCATTGATATCTAAAGTTTCGACAATGGGATGCCAGTCAACTGCGCCTGCAATTGCCTTTAATTTCTTAAAATTTGCTCTCTTAAAGTCAGGCACTTTCTCACAACTGCCCTTGACACTGTCTTCACTGAATCTAATATTAAATGTAACTATGTGATGATCACTTGTACTAAATTCTTCTCCTGCAATAACATTACTCACTACATTTTCTGATGTAACTAAGACAAGATCTAGGATGTTAGCTCCACGTGTTGGATAATTTACAAATTGATACAAAGAACTTTCTTGCAAATTTGTATATAGGTCTGACCCTGTGTGTGAGGTTAGGGCTTCTCCCCATTTTGGAACTGGTAAATTAAAGTCACCAAATATTACAGTGCTTTGCATACAAGATAGTTCGGCAGTTTGATTGTAGATTTCGTTATCGATGTTAAGTGGCTGACCAGGTGGACGATAAATTAACCCAAGAGTGATTTTTTGACAATATTCATTTCTAAGCTGAATATAAATAGTGTCGATGTTTTCAATACATGGCTTGGTCAGGTGCAGGTAAGGGGATGGGTCTGTTATGATGTGGCAGGGGTAAACCAGTTCTGCTGTCGGGCCCTGCTGCGGATGTCACTGATTGCATTGCGCAGTTGACCCTTGTGCAGTGTGGTGCGGTGAGGATCTGTCCGTTCTCCCCTTTGGGGCTAAGATGCGAATGAATGTGTTTGAATGGATGAGTAAATGGGGAGTGTGTTGTCCTGTCTCGGCTTCCTCCCTTTCCTTGGGGGAAGCAGCCTAGGTATATAGATAGATAGAATAGGCTTGGTAATTTCGACTGGATGAAATCCTGATTTAACATATAACAACACGCCGCCCCCTGCTCGATTCTTCCTTTCACAACTGAAAATGTGATAGCCTGGTAAATTAAACTCAGCTAGAAAATCTCTCTGCTCAGTGTTTAGCCACGATTCTGTTACTCCAATTACATCATAATCTTCGGTTAAGGCAAGGGCCACTAAATCAGAAAGTTTATTACGTAGACTACGAGCATTTGCAAGGATTGCTTTAATGTGCTTTCCTTTCTGATGTGGGGAGCTTCCATTATTTATTGATTTATCAGATCGTATGACATCTACGTTTGCCTCCCGTGATGCTTGTTTTTTCTCCAGAAAAAACTTACGGCATCATTAAGCAAACGACTGAGATGGGCAGAACCAACGGCATGCAAGTGTAGTCCATCGTTCGTAAACAGTGTACGCTGCTCGTAAAATTGGTTCCACGTGTCGATGAACTGAACTCCTTCCTGTAAGCAAAGTGACTTGACTCTGTTATTAATACTAAATATTCTGCTGAAGAAGGCATTCCCTGCATTAATCCTTGGTAGTATGCGTGAAATTAAAATATGGTTAGTTTTCTCCTAGTAGCGTCGGATCATCTTCCTGAACTTCTCCATCAGCTCCTCTGATCGGGTTCTCATGACGTCGTTGGTACCTGTATGAATGATAACAAGGCTGTCATTTTCTGCATTCTCAAAAACGTCATCCACAGCCTCTGTTACGTCATCTACTCCTGCACCTGGAATACAAAAACGCTTTCGTTTAGAGGGTGCCCGGCCGCAAAATTCCACCAACTGACCATGGATGATGGAGTCCCCCACAATCCGTGCCTCATGGGGCTCTTCCTCTACTTCTGTGAGAATCTGAAACTTGTATGTTGTTACTGGAATGATGCTTCTTTTCCTTGCAAACCTTGCACCATACTCATTCTGTACGGTGGGGGGAGAAGTAACTACAGCAGGAGGAGGATGGTTAACCTGGACTGCAGTTGGCCTAGCAATGACATCGTCCTCTGCAGTGTGTCCGACATTACTCGCTATGAATTCCTCCAGATAAACATCTACTTTTCGGGTCAGACTGTTAATTTTGTTCGTAGCCTCGGTCAGCTTGTCTTCCAGGCTCTGACGTAGTTTGCACATCCTGCAAACAAAGGTGCGGTCCGTATAAAAGGATCCGGTGAAACGACCGGGGCAGGTTACGCAAATGATGTTCCATGGCATTTTGAAATGCAAGGTAACTGCGAGGATTAAACAGAGAAAAAGAATCTGGTAATACTGATTAGTACCTGGAAGAGATATTGGAACAAGAATAAGTTATATACAAAACCTGCTAGAACAGTGATAATTTATGCAATGGTTACAGGTTTTACTGGTGGGGTCTTGTTGCTGTTTAGAACTGTACAGGAATAGCTACCTTACTGGTTAGTAATACACCTGTTACAAAGAATGGAAAGTTAACCGTTACCTGGAATGAAGAACTAAAATTATACTACCTGAAATACAACAACAATTAAGTCACAAGAGTCTTACAATACACAAATAAGTTGTTTATCACCTGAAAAGTTACAACATATGAAAATACAATTATATCTTACCTATAAGGGTAACTGTAAACCTGGGATATAAACTGTTTTCGCTGGCGAAAACAAACTAACAAACAAAAACTAAGGGAATAGTACTCACTCACTCACACACTGTGCACAGGGGAATGCTTAACACTAAATACACCAAGTATACTGTACCAGACTCTAGTTGTTTACATCTACCAACACAACGGCGCCAACCACAGTCACAACTGATTGCCACAAACTGCTTAAATCGTCACAAAATCGTTCCCACACTACTGTTAATAAACAACAATTACACTGAACTGCTGTATCACCAGAAAATAAAGCTCAGTTCATACAAAGACAAGTCAAAACATTACAAAATTCCACTCAGCCTACATCAGCTCGAACAAAGAAATAAAAACAAAAGTTCCACTCAGTTCCGAATGGTTATAAACTGTTCTTACTGGTGAAACAACATACAGTTAACACTCACCCAATTGTAGCTCTAATTTACACAGGGTAATACTGATCTCTTCCACGAGAACAATAACCATCCACCGCAGTCACCCTATTTGGCGCCAGTCGTAGATAAACAAACACACGACCAGACAGAGCTTTTCACACTCAAAACACAGCAAAAAACTCTAGCATACCCTGGACTTTCACACCTTTCACTGGAATAATACTTCCAAGACACATGTAAACACAGATGCACTATTTGCACACGGAATAATCACTCAAATTCACTCAAATCGTGTAAAAACTGTTGAGTGAGAGCGGGTACTTCTTTCCGCAGCGGGGACAACGGAGGGTGGAAATGATAGAAGGAGGTCAGATGAAAACGAAACAAGGGAGAGAGGGAGGGAGTGTAGAAATGATCGAGGGAGATAGGGAAGGAAGGAGGGAGCCTGCAAAGGATGGTAGCTGGGATGTAGGGAGGGAAGGAGAAAGGATGGATACTAAGGTAGAAAGTGAGAAAGAAACAAGGTGAAAATGAGAAAGAATGGGAAGGAGGATGGGTGGAATCGATGAAGGGGAGGGAGAAGAGCATATGCGAGGAGGGATAGGAACAAGGGTGAAAAGGAGAGAGAGGAAGGAAGGGATGGGAGAAGGGTGATTGGAAGTTTGGAAGGAAGAAAGGATGGAAGATGGAGGGGAGAGAGGGACGGCAAGTTATGGTCGGAGAGAGAGAGAGAGAGAGAGAGAGAGAGAGAGAGAGAGAGGGAGCAAAATTAAGATACGGGAAGTGTGGGCGGAGAGAGAGAGAGGGGGGGGGGGCAAAATTAAGAATAGAAATTATTGGAATTGCATGAAAGGGTGAAGCGATAAAAGGGATAAAAGTGAGGAAGGGTGAGAGAGAGAGAGAGAGAGAGAGAGAGAGAGAGAGGAAGACTGGACGGGGAATTACCGGTGTGGTAAAAGAATGGAGAATTAATATTGAGAGAGAGAGAGAGAGAGAGAGAGAATGAAGGGATGATGGGATGGTTGGCAAATCATGGGCGTTCACCCCTTCAGTTCGGTGACGTGTTTTTCATGCTATTCGTTTTACCTTCCGGCGAATTTACTCAGCTTAGCAGTGACTCTTCCAGCTAGTCGAGTTGGATCCAGCCTTGATTATCCATTTCACCGCCAGAACTCTTCCCAAGGTTGAATAAAATCGTCTGTAAGAACACAATAAACAGCTTCTTCCTCTGGCTGAATGGGTTAAAAGGATGAGCGAGAGGGCAGTGAGAGTTGTAGGGATTGGTTTTTGTGGACGTGGATAGGAAAATGACAGGGATTGGAAAATGAGAGGGTAGGAAAGTGAACAGAATAGGAACGTGACAGAGGAATGTAGCGGAAAGGAGTGTGAGAAGAAAGAAACAGGAATAGGAGAGTGACAGGGAGTCAGGGATGCGAGAATGACAGGGATAGGAGAGAAACGGATAGGCAAGTGACAGGTTTAGTAAAGTGACAGGGATAGGAGAGTGGCTAGGGGGCTGGCTGGGGACAGGGGGAGTGTCAGGAGGTAGGGGGAGGGAGGCGTGGCAGGGGGCTGTGAGCCAAGACCCGGCTGGCGTGAGCAAGTCCCAAGATGACCTCTGGAAAATTACTCCGGCAAATTTCTCATTGGAAAACATATCTTGGAAATTACTGGGGGAAAAAACTTTGAGAAACTCTCTCCTTGGAAGGAAACAGGAGAGAGAGAGAGAGAGAGAGAGAGAGAGAGAGAGAGAGAGAGAGAGAGAGAGAGAGAGAGAGTGTGTTCCTTAAAGAGAATGGAGATTAGAAAATACCTGCTTGGATAATTGGCTTCCCGGAACGTGTACCATATACTTTCAAAAAAAAAAAAAAAAAAAAAATCAGAAAAAAATACCCAGAAAACATACTTCCCAGAAAGTAAGTTCAGGGAAGTTATTGTGCAACTTTTTCTTTCCTTGCACGTGCCAGGCAGCTCCTTAGAAGGCTTAGCTTCAGAAAACGTGACAGCCATCCATCCGTCACTGTCACTAAATTTGTCCCTGTAGAGCTTAGGCGGTGCGATAACAGCGCTGGATTCATGTGTTTGTAAACTTATGTGTGAAGTTTTATGTATGTATGAGTCTCTCTCTCTCTCTCTCTCTCTCTCTCTCTCTCTCTCTCTCTCTCTCTCATTTTGGGAAAGGACAGATTTTGCAAACTCTACTGTGCCGTAAGTTCTTTTATTTTTACGAGAAAAGGAACATTTTTACATTGCTGTGGATGTCTTGGAAAGTATTAGAAGTGTCTTGAGAATGAAATTGACCAGGAGAGTGTATGTGAGTGAGCTGGAAGGGAGGGGGACCGAGGATGAGATAAAAGGATGGAGTGGAGAGGTATATAAGAGGAAGGTATGTGTGTTGGAGAGAGGGTAGCCTGATGACGGAAGACAGATTGACATGGTGGCGCTTTGTTTATGGTTACCGCTTTGGTAATTAAAGCGTGTGGTTATAAACAGATAGATATACAGAAAACTATCTGATCGACATCTTTCCAGCTCGCTCTACCTCTGTTCACGTATCAGGTATCCTTTCATTAGTGTCCACTCTCCAGTGTGCAGATTTTCCAGGCATATCCCTCCACGTTTTTCTACTCATCTCACCACCATGAAAATTACACATCCCGGATTTCGGTACAAACAATAAAATAATTAAATATAAACACCATGCCGGGCCTTAAACTCTTGTGCTGGAAAATCAGTGTCGGGGGGTCAGGCGTGCTGGCATCAGAAACAAATAATTTAGCAGACTGGCCTTGCTAAATTCCAGTCGAGTAGTAATCCTGGAATGGCACTGGGATCACAGGCAGGAATCGGAAACATGGAACCTGATGGGGATTCTGGAATACCACACTGCCCTCCCCGGGGCATCGTTATCAACCATATCGAGAATATTTGAGACAATTTATCCTTCAGTCCGATGACGTAGTTCTTATTCTGTCCATCCTGAGACGATTTTATGCAGCCTTGGGGAAACCTTTTGAGATGGAGGGGTTAGACACAGCCTTATTTCACCCCTTCGCTACTATACCTTTACATTAAGGTGTTTAAAATTGTGTGGTAGTAGCAGGTATAGCCTAAAATGATGAATGTCATGGTATTACTGGAGTTGAGAATCTGAGATGCAGTTAGATTAAAATAATGGAATATTTGGAAATAGCCCTTTCAGGCGAAGTACTTTTCATTTACACTTCTGCTTGCTTAGGACGGTTTTATTCAGCCTAGGACAGACTGTTCATACAGTACGTGAGAGGTTTAATATAACCTTCATTAATGGTACTCAAAGCCTGAAATTACAAACCAGTCCTTTGAATATGCACTGGATTTTGGAATGACGATATAGTTCATCCACCTTAATTTGGCGGGAATTGTTGTCATTTTTGCAGCAAATTTCCCGTGTCTCCGTGGCAGAATCAGAGATGTCTACGGCACTCCATGGTTTCCACAGCACGTCATTTTGTTTAGCACCGTATTCAAATTTAGGGTAACCCCTTGAGTCCGATGGCGTCCTTTACATTTTATTATTATCTCCATGATTTGATCCACCGTAGGAGAGAATTTTTCACTGGGAAAGATAAATATAACCTTTTTTAACATCCATAATATGAGAGACCATTCTTGAGTTGAATAACTCCCTCTGGAATTACCAAGACTTTTAGACCACCAGTTTCTGTCTGTTTATCAGTGTGTCTGTCTGTATCTGTCTATCTGTTTGTTCTGTTTATCTATCCTTCTGTCATTCTATCTAGTTGCTTCATCCAAAACGTAGTTACCCTGGGCAAGGCATATAAAGAGAGGGTTACCAGCCTCGTTCACATTATACTAGCAGTAAACCTTAACCACGCCTCGGATGTAAACCCTTATGGGCCCCATTCAGTTTGAGCACCTTAGCTAATTTGGCCACCAGACGTCATTTGATTATATGGTTACCACCCAACGAAGTAAATGGCTTCCTGGGTTGCAGTGAACAATATTGACTTGTTACTCAGTGTATAGTCCCTGAAGGTAACAGTACATTGAGGGATTGGATGGTGGGCGTTCTCACCGACCGCCAGATGCAGGGCAGTAATTCTTGTTACAACTCAGTATTCAAAATGGAGAAATTGTAAATTTAGGCCAAATTAAAGAGGACAGAGTAGAGAATCATTGAACTCTCACTGGGGACGTAAAGGGACAGAGAGACCGGGAAATGTATTGGTGAATATCGGAATTATGACGAAATCCTGAAGTGATGTTACAGAATGTGGAGTTAACGCGGCAATAGTTAGTGGTACTGGATTGCTACTGTTGTACTGGGGTGTGTGCTGGAGTACTGTAATTATTATCGTTTATCTGCAGTGGGTTTTTATGATTGGATAAAATCGTCTGGTGTTTGCCAGAATAACCTGGCCGTACCAACGGCAGCAGTAGACTTACTGAAGATTGTTCTGTAGCCCGTGATTATTAACATTTCTCAGCCGAATAAAATCGTCTGGTGTTAGCGTTAGTAATCAAGTGCATCAGTACCAGGTAAATGGTTAAAAAGGTTGAGCTGATACTAATATCTTGGTATAGTAGTGAAAACAGTCCATTTTATATCAACTTCAGTGGGCTGCAGGTGCCCTAAACGAGGCTGCAGTAGGTCAGTACATATAATGGTTGGTGATTAGCCTTTGTCTCTAGTGGCAGCTTCTGACTTAGTGATTCACACCTGCGGTCATCACAGTCCTGGAATGTGTAGTTAAATATTGAGCTGTTTCTGCAGCGTCATTGTAGTGGAGGGGCATTGTATTAGAGTATGACGCGGGTACCTGGATCCTGGGCCTTGCATAGAATATTACGGTACGCTAATACTGGAATCCTAGAACTGGTAATGGTATCTCAGGGAAATACATTAGTATCAAGGTGGAACCGGAATGCTTGGAAGACGGACGTACGGATTTAACCACTTTCCTACAAGGAGACCTCCTATAAGATGAACATAGTCCTGGAATCCCAGAGCTGGTCCTGGAGCAGTTCATCAGCACCAGTATCCTGGAATCCTGAAACCGGTACTGGAAAAGCGAACTAGCAATGTACTCCGTCCAATTTAACTTGGCCCAGATTTTCGTCCCTTTCCTTTTTTTTTTTTTTTTTTTTTCGTAGCTTGGTAGCAGAATATAACAGTACTACAACTCCACACCCTTGCCATAGCACCTCTTCGTAACAAGCTCCAAATTCTAGTGTTAGTGTCGTGTTACAGCTCAGCATTCGAGTTGGAGAGATGACAACTTGTAAGTCAAGTAAAAATGGACATAGGAAAGAACCCTGACATTGTACTGGAATCCTTGAACTACTGTACACATAGTACTGGGATCGTGAAACTAGTATTAGACTCCTGAAGGTAGTACAGGAATTCTGGATGTAGTATTGGAATCCTAGTACTGCTACTGGAAGGATTTCTAGAAGTCTACCTGGAACATTCGGCAGTGTGTGAGTTGGTGTAATCCGTGGCTCGTCTGGCACCACCAATCTCTCCACCAGGCCCCAGGCCGTGGCTGCAGCAGGGTGAGGGGAGGGGCAGGATATCTGTAGCCTGAAACAGTTCCGTGGGAGCCTGTGTGTATTCTCAATGAGTTTGTGCATCTTCAGGGAGTTTGTATCCTCGAGATTTTTGTTTTTTTTCCCTGGAGTCTAGTGGAAGGGTATCCTTAAGGAGTGTGATTGGAAGTTGTGATATCCTTAATTGTCAAATATTTTAATTGGAAGTTGTGATATCCTTAATTGTCAAATATTTTAATGAGTTTGTTGGGTGGGTGGGTGTATTTAGGGACTCTGATAAGGATTTCTATTTCTTAAGGTAGCTATGTTAAATCTGGAATAATGGTCTGCCTCATAATTCGCCCATAAGGTCGTTAGTAACTGTACTTCCGTAACAGTTGTGATTTGGACACATGTTGATTTAACATTTTTTGCTTACAATTCCCTCATCTATCATTTCCCAAATTTATGCCCTTTTTCCCCCGGGATGCCCTGTATATATATGTAGATAGTCCGTCTTTATAGAGTTAGGAATCATAGATACGGTACTAGTACTGGAAATAGACTGTGTCTAATGGAATTCTTCTCTCTGGAATTACGTTCTGACGTGTTCGGTAATGAACTATTAATTCAACACGAGGTGGTCCTTGTAAGATAAAAAGGACTTGTCACGTGTTAGCCCTAATGAAGTACAATACATCAGCATATTAACGGGCTAAAGGCTCTAACTCTTCGGTCAGAGAACGGCTTTTGTATTTTATTCTTGCCATTGTTGAACGGTTTTATTGCAGTTAGGAAGGACTTTGTTGACTGGAGGGATATATAGACACAACTTCCTAGCATCACCAAACACTAAGACACCTCCCATAAAGAGACAAAGTTCGTCACGCCTTAGTAGAAATAATGTAATAATATATATTATTCAGGCAGTGTGATGTGCTTGATTACCAGTCTACTTGTTTGCCTGCACCGAGAACCGGAAATGTGTGTATGTTATTAACGATGCTGATTGTTAATGTGTGGTTGTTTGTGGGCTTGCTTGTCCCGAGTTCAGATTAGGCTAAACTGTTTGCGTTGCTGTATCATTTTATTTCCCGTTTTTATGGGGCATGTTTATTAAAATGTACGTATTGTTCACCGAAATAACTGTGTGTGTGTGTGTGTGTGTGTGTGTGTGTGTGTGTGTGTGTGTGTGTGTGTGTGTGTGTGTATGTGTGTGTGTGTGTGTGTGTGTGTAAGATGGGAACAGTGGTATGTGTATGTGCGTGTGAGTGTCTCAGTTGGTGCTGAAGTAGGTGTGTGTGTTCCTGTGAGTGTATGGGTAGTGGAGTCGGGTGAAGCGTTTGCGTGTGTCCGTATGAGAGTGTGTGTGTGTCTGTGTGTATTTAGAAGGAGCGAAATGGGTTCCATCTGCAAGTTTTCCCAGCCCTTTCCTCCCTTCTCTCGTCTCTCACTTTTCCTTCCGTCTGTTTTGTCTCCTCCCTCTTTCTTTCATATATATATATCTATATATCTATATCTGTCTAATATTATATCTATATATATCTATATATATATATATATATATATATATATATATATATATATATATATATATATATATATATATATATATATATATATATATATAATACTTATTTAATTAGGATGGTGATAACGCCCGCCAACATTTTTGTTTAATATATTTAACCAAATCTTCAGACACCTCACGTGGCCATCATCAGGGTACAGACATAGGATGCTACCAAGGAGCATACACCCGTTATATTATGTAAGTTATGGATCTAAAGTTTGCCATGTTTTTATGTGTTCCAAACAACATTAAGCATATGGAGCGTCAACAAAATTTAGAGACTACCAAAACAGCCAAACCAAATACAGATTACGATGGTATGTCCTGATAGTGTAATCCACAACCATAGTGAAAAATTACTAAGACAATAGTCTTTTTATAGCCTATATATATATATATATATATATATATATAAAGAGCAAAAAGCACAACAAATAACAAAAAACATATCCACAGAAAAGATAAAGAAACAGTTCGTAAATGAACTGCTACAACGACAACAAAGGCCAGGTCAGACATCGTTGTCGTTGAACCATTGACACACTTGGGTATATTTTTCAGGTTGCCTTTTTATTACTTTATTTGTCCGACAAATTCGAGCATTCTAAACGTTACTCAGGACAGTTTTGAGCACTTTGGCAACTTGACTTTCCTTCTATAGTAAATGGTTTTGTGGTACCCTTAGTAAAAATAACGATGCGTTCACAGAACACGGGCGGGTTGAAACACAAGGAATCAAAGTCTGAAAGCTTGAAGTTGTCCCTTTTAATGAAAGCTAATGGAAAGAAAGCTAAAATGAAGATAGCTTCAGTTTGAGACATTTGGACACAGCGTGTGAAAGGCTGAAAATTGTAGCCCGAGGAAAAGAGACTGTGTAAGGCTGTTCTGGAAATCGGACAGCAGTGTGTAGTAAAGCGTATGGTTTGGCAGCATGTAGTGAGGTAGTGTGACCGTCTTTGGTGTGGCATTGTGGCAGAGTGAGGGGTGACATTGTTAGGTAGGGCAGAGTGAGGTGTGACATTGTGAGATAATGCAGTGTGAGCTATGGCAGTGTGAGATACGGCATTGGAGGTGTGCCAACGTGAGGTGTGGCAGTATGAAGTGTGGCAGTGCAATGTGGGACAGTGTGAGATGTGGCAGTGCGAGGTGGGACAGAGTGCGGCTTGGCAGTGTGGTGAGATAGTGTGTAATGTGACAATGTAGGATGCGATAGTGTAAGGTGTGGTATTGTGAGGTATGACACTGTGAGTTTCGTAGTGTGATGTATGGCAGTGCGAGGTATGGCAGTGTGATGTGTTGCATTGCGAAGTGTGGCAGGTGGGAATATTGCGTGTTAGGTTTGGCAGTGAATGTACAGTGAGGTTGGATGGTGAGGAAATGGAAAATGTGAGTACGTCTAAGTACTTGAGTAGTGTGATGAGTAAGGATGGAAGTTTGGAAGGTGAAGTGCTTGAAAGGGTACAACAAGGAGGAAAGGTTGCTGGTTTCTTGAAAGCAGTGATAAGAAACAGGGAAGTGAGCATGGAAATGAAAAAGTTACTACATGACAGTATTGTGATACCAACTCTAACGTATGGAAGTGAAGCTTGGACGTTGTTGGAAGGACACAAGTCAAGAGTGAGAGCAGTGGAAATGAGTTATTTAAGAGGAGCCTGTGGAGTCACATGGAGAGACGGGCTGACAGATGAGGATATAAGGGAGCGTTGTGGTGTGGATGTGGATGTGATAAGAAGCAGTAGGAGGAACACACTGAGGTGGTTTGGCCATGTGGAGAGGATGGAGGGTGAGAGACTGACGAGGAGAGTGTATGTGAGTGAGGTGGAGGGGGGGAGAGGGAGGGGGAGGCCGAGGATGAGATGGAGGGATGGGGTGGAGAGGTATATGAGAGAGGGGGGTGTGAGTTGGGAGCAGGGCAGTGAAATGGCGGGGGACAGGGCGCGACGTGGAGGTGATTTGTTTGTGGCCACCCCGTACGGGATTGAGGCGTCTGGCAATAGATAGATAGATAGATAGGTTTGGCAGTGAGATGTGTAGCAGTGTGAGGTATTGCTTGGGAGGTTTGGCAGTGCGATGTGTCAGTGTGATGTGTGGGGGTGATACGTGGCAGTGTGAGATGTTGCATTGTGAGGTGCACTGATTTTCTGTTGTAACTGACATATCACTAATCTCTTTGTTGTTGCTCCGTGGATGTTGTTTACGTGTTACTGTTTTAACTCCTGCACTTTTTTATTTAGTTCTTCCTGTTTGCAGAAGTTACCGTAATAAAGGGAGTAAAGTTGGAGTGGGCATGCAAATTTCTTCGACTATGTTCGATCCAAACTCTCTCTCCATAAGCAGACTAGCATTTTATACTTTCACTTTTTCCCTTGGCTTTTTTTTTCTTTCTTTTTTTTATAGTGTTCTCAAGCAGCAACTAACGCCGGCAAACCGATTTTTTTATTTTTTTTATTCTGGTTATCGCCATACAAGTTAGTTCAGCTGAGGAGAGACCCTCTGGCATTATTTTGTATTTACAAGATGGTTTTGTCATTTTTAACTTTCATTCTTTTCCTTTGGCCAAGGAAGCTTTCAAAATAACTGAGTAGGCGGTTTAACGCTGCTGGGAATTATATTGTTTGAGATGGAATAAAAAAAATTTCTTGGATAAACTGCGTTTTTAAACAAGTATGCGACCCAGTGTTCCTGATTTGCTTGTCTTTCATCAGCAGTTCAGTATGAAAGCCGCTGAACACTAAGACTGCTTCTGTTTCCCAATTCATTTCTGTGTCTGGGTAGCTTTAAGCCTTTTTTAATTTTCTTGGTTCAGTCACCCTTGCCTCTTCACTGCTTGAGTGGGAATACTTGTATATTGAGGCGTCGGCTGGCGCACAGCGTGAACGAAACTTCTTTTAGTTAGAGATATTATGAAAGTACCGGCACCATGTAGTGGCATGTGAAATAGGCTGAGCTGAAGTATAGTTAAACTTATTATTTTCCCCAGTGTGAGTAGAGTAAGGTTCGTACTGACTACAGTATATACCTACGAACAAAAAATATGAAACATTAATGTAAACTTCATGGAATTACGCAAAGTGTGTTGATGTATTTTGAAAAAAAAAAAAATGATTCTGAAAATATATGACTATATTAAATCTTGGAAAATAATTAACTAAAATATTACCTGAGTATATGAGGAAGAAAGAATCCTTGATATTTAAAATAATGCAGCTGGAGGAGTTTTAAAAGTGTTGTAAGAGTTAACAGAAGAGGAAGCGAACAATGTATCAAAGTTTAATTAGTGTTCAGGGGAGGTTATCGTGATTACACTAATTACTACTTTGTGCACATACCGGACATTAATTTACCACTTCGGGATAAGGGATATCTCCTCAGCGGTATTGAGTCGTCTGGCACATTACATACGGCAGGCAATACTTTACTTTTTGCACTTTAACTTGGCCTAGGATTGCCATCTCTTCATACTGAATGCAGAATTTTAAGAGTAGAAATGCTGTGGAAAGGGCGTTGAGTAATGTTTTTCTTTTACTAAGTTACGTGCAGTAAGCTGCAAAAAGAATATCAGAATCAAGTTCGAGTGAAGAGAGTATAAACAGGTTGGAATTAAACGGCCGTATTACAAAAACTTAAAAAAAAAAAAAAAAAAAACTAATCCATTTTTTACTGACGGTTACGTAGCGACTGCGGTTATTAACACTGATTAGCCTGCATACCACGTTACAGAAACCAGTCAGCAACCTTATGGAGAAGCCTGATGCATTATATCATCGTCAAGTGTTGTAGAAATTATTGTAAAAACCTGGGGGTTTGCCCTACTCCCTCCGCCGTCTCTGTTCTACTAATGCGATCTTTTCTGTTATTTTCTCTCCTCTCACCTGACTCCCTTCAGTCTCTTTCTTTTCACCGCAGTGTTGCATCTCTATCTAATGCTTTTGATCACTATTTTTATGATGTTTTTGCTCGATGTTTTTGCTCTCTTTCTCTACCGGATTAGCAACACATTACACCATTTGTGTCCATATGTCTAATGCAGGAATTAACCGGTAGTCCCAGTCTATCATGTATTTAGATCATCAGCTCTGGAACTGTATTCCTCAATATATCTTTCCCACAGCCTGAGATATACAGTCTTAAATGCAGTGTGTTCAAGTATATTAAAATGAACGGATATCGAATTTGGCTTTCTCTTCACTTTTCGTTGCAAAGGACAGGTTTTCAATTTGGAGATTTATCATTTCGGAAAATAAGTCATCGTACGGGTAGGGCAGTGGTGGTGGTTGTGATGGAGTGTGTGAACCTGAACAAAACAGTCTGCTGGCAGCAATAATAAAATAAGTCCTTCACTGCCAGGAGTTGCTCTGACTGGAGACAAATTAGTCTGGTGGCAGCAATACTAAAACTAGACTGTCATTTTACTGATTGGATTGGTAGAGACTGTATTTATCCTTTCAGTGAAAGAGGTGTCCCATAACCTGAACAAAATTATGTGGCAGTAACAAGAAAACAGTCACAGCAGTGGATGGGTGGCTGGAGATGGGTTGTAACACCGTCATAATGAGTGTCGCTTTGAGTAAAACCATCTGGCGGTAACTAAAATAAAAAAATACGTTTGTGATGATTACGTTGATATTTTTAATACTGATTAAGTTTTTATGCATGGATCACGTGCTACTATTTGCGTTGTACGTTATGATTTGTAATTACGTTGCGTGTGTGTATCATGAACTTAATTGTATTACACACACACACACACACACACACACACACACACACACTAATGAGTAAGCCACATCCGGGCCAGGTCATGTGTGGATTATGAGTAAAAGTTACATTTTTATTACCGAAAGCTTGATTGGTTGGAGATATTAATGTCCGCTGTGTTATGGTTTTTTTTGCTCGCTTTATTCATGTTTTCGTGTGTGTGTGTGTGTGTGTGTGTTGCAGATGAGGATGTTTTAGTGTGCTTCAATAGTAAGAGTATACTGCTTCGAGTGTTTTAGCCTTTTTTCCTGGTAACTCAGCATGGATCTTAGGTGTTGGTGTTTTTCTGTTGCATTTATCATGTTCTAGCGTGTTTAACTAGTGTTTTTGTAGTCATAATGTTTTTCTTTGAGTTTTTTAGTAGAAAACTGATTTTTTTGTCTTGGTGTACTTTCCTTGTTTAACCATATCTGGTGTCAATGTATGTTTGTATTTTATGGTGTATTTCAGTATTGCAGTTTTTTTCAGTTGTTTTGCCATGTATATCAGGTGTATTATAGTGCCTGGTGTTTCCTTTCCATTTGTATGTGTTGTACTTCGGTGATTGACATGTTTCCTGCTGTTTTCATTTGTCATACTTTTCTTGGTACTGTTTTTTGTTGTTGTTCTCCCTACGGTAGTGTTTCTCCGTTTTTCCTTGCGTCTTGGCGTGCATTTCTGGGGCTGTATTGAGTTTTTCTGATTGTTTTTTAGAATTGTTATTTGGAGAGAGAGAGAGAGAGACCCTATGTCATCTCTCAATCTTTCGCTACACATTAATTACATACCAGTGTACTACTGTCTTTAGTTATGCTCCCCCCCTCTCTCTCTCTCACACACACACACACACACACACACACACACACACACACACACACACACACTAATGAGTCAGCCACACACCCGGGCCAGCTTCGTGAGAAGTTAATTATTATATCGGACACGTGATTGGCTGGGGGTGTTTATGTCCACTATGTTGTTTGGTTTGCCGCAGTTTTCCTTGATTTTCTTGCGTTTTGTGTGTTTTTCGTACAGGGAATTATTGTGTAATGTTCCTTTGTTGTATTTATGTATGCTACTTTGCATTTTTTATATTTATGGTTACTTGGCGTGAATCTCATTTTTCTCCCGGTATTGTGTCATGTTTTGGCGTATTTAAATAGTGGTTTTGTGTGAGTGATTTTTTCTTTGTGTTTTTATGTTCAGAGTGTTTTTCGGTTTTGGTGTGGTTTTTCTTACTTTCTTATTCCTGGTTACTTTGCATATTTGTTTGCTTGTTTTTTTTCTGTCCAGGTGGTATATATGGTGCAGGTTTCTTACCGTGGTTTCACCTTGTATGTCAGTCGTATTCGTGTGTCTGATGTTTCACGTGCTTTTGTACTTGTTATACCTTGGTGTCTTGTGTGTGTGTGTGTGTGTGTGTGTGTGTGTGTGTGTGTGTGTGTGTGTGTGTGTGTGTGTGTGTGTGCGTGCGTGTGTGTGTGTGTGCGTGTGTGTGTGTGTGTGTGTGTGTGTGTGTGTGTGTGTGTGTGTGTGTGTGATGTCTCTTTTGGTACTGCAGGTTTGTGCTGGGGTTTTAACCATTTTTCTGGCGTCTCAGCCTGCTTTTGTGGGGCTGTAGCAGGTTGCTGTGTTTTTTATTGGTATTCAGTACTGTTGTTGAGAGGGAGAGAGAGAGAGAGAGAGAGATCTATGCAATCATTCTTACACATCACTGTGGCTATCTATCTTTACTACTATGTCATGTCTGTCAGTCAGTCGTTTATGCAGCCCCCAGCCCCCCCCTCTCTCTCTCTCACACACACACACACACACACACACACACACACACACACACACACACACACACACACACACACACACACACACAGTCATCCTTCATTTTCTCCCATAAATCTGTGTTCCCTCTCCTCTCGCTCTCGTTTAGCGCCACTTTACTCTCCTTTGTCTCTCTTCTCACATTTCATTCGTCTCTTTTTTTTCCCCCACACTTTCACTTATTTTTTTCTCACCTCATAATCAGCTCACGTTTTTTCTATTTTTCTTATTTTTCCTCAGTTTACCACATTATTAATTTACTTTCTTCTTTTATTAATTTATTTTTATATCTGCCTTCACACTTATATGCCACCGGATCTGCAACACACATTTTCACTGGCTGTACTACACCTGCACTACCACCACCACCCATCTGAACCTTTCCCATTCTCCCATCTCCAATCATCACACACGTTTTCCCACCTGCAACGAATTCACAAAAGGAGCTCCTTCACACCATTATATATAGTTGCATATTTTATGTCGCATCTCGAACACAAATATACTTTTATGGGTGATTTTTGGCAGGTCACTTGAGTGGTGCCAGGTGGTCTAATTTGAGTGTTTGTGTTGGAGTGATGGTAGTGCCTTACGAGTATGTGCAACCGTTAGAATTCCCATGAGTTAAGTGCCTGATATTTTTTGCAACACCCCAACACCCACAGGGGTAGCTAAATGTAGTGCTTGTTCGTGTCTGTGTCACTCCATCCCACCCTAAGTTACTGTACTTTCTTGAAGAATTGGGTCCAGACCTTATGGGAGGAATGTTAGGAAAACGAAATTATACACGGTAGTAGACCTTCCCCGGGGCCAGATTTCAGGCAGGGTGGGATTCGTGAGGGCCGCCCACCACGGGGGCGGCGGCCCCTGGGTGTCCCACCCAAAACCGTTAGGCGCCGCCATTTTTTTTTTTTTACTTAGGAACACGAATTTGTGCACAATGGTAGAGATCAACTCGCGCCAGGTTATAAACATGATGGCCACTTCCCACGGGCAGTGGGGGGGAGGGGAGAGGGCGGCCCTGGCGGGTCTCTGCCAGAGTAGTAATACACGGCCAAAAATTTCAACAGAACACGAAATTTCGCACAATGGTAGGCATTCTGGCCGCCCACGTTTAAGGCAGGGTGGAACCCTCGGTGGCCACACCCCACTGAGGTGTGTGGTTTCCCTCTCACATCCTCTCCCCCTTCCATAATCACACATCTCCCCCTCTCTCCCAAACCGTCTCCCGCAGCCTCAATATCCTCCCCCCTCACACCCTTCCCCCTCACATTCCCCCCTCCCCACACGTACCCCCCTCCCCAAACGTACTCCCCCTCCCCACACGTACCCCCCCTCCCCACACGTACCCCCCCTCCCCACACGTACCCTCCTCCCCACACGTACCCCCCCTCCCCGCACGTACCCTCCTCCCCACACGTACCCCCCCTCCCCGCACGTACCCCCCCTCCCCGCACGTACCCCCCTCCCCTTTGCTCTAACCTCAGTTCTCATTTAACCTTCTCTCACCCGCTTAGTTCATGCAGTCCAGCAATGCTATCACTCTCCCCCCTCCTCCCCCCTTCTCTCTCTCTCTCTCTCTTTCCTCCCATGAAATGAATGTCAGGCTGGGAGTTGAGTTGATTACTGCCTTTCATCACTGAAACTTTACACACACACACACACACACACACACACACACACACACACACACACACACACACACACCGCCACTACCACTACTGCGTGCATTAATTTACATTCTCTTCTGTGTTTCCTTTCTCTCCATTTGCTCTTCCTCTTTACATCCAGTTCGTTGGTCCCCCTTTTTTTTACTCATTCCATGCCGTTATCGTTATTTCTCTCTCTCTCTCTCTCTCTCTCTCTCTCTCTCTCTCTCTCTCTCTCTCTCTCTCTCTCTCTCTCATCCTTCCCTCCTTCCATCCATCCTTCCATACTTCCATCCTTCCTTCCTTCCTTCTTTCTTTCTTTTCTTCTTTCCATCCATCCATCCATCCATCCATCCTTCCTTCCTTCCTTCCTTCCTTCCATTATTCCTTCCTTCCTCCCTCCCCTCGTTCTTTCCCTCCATCCTTCCTTCCTTCCATTTTTCCTTCCTTCCTCCCTCCCATCGTTCTTTCCCTTCATCCTTCCTTCTTCATTCATTCATTCCTTTCACCAACCCCTCCTCTCCTTCCCGCCATCCCTTTATCTCCCACCCCTTCTTTCCTTTACCTCCTCATTTTCCTCCGTTCCTTCCTCTCCTCCCTGCCCCCTCCACGGCTCCCTGGCTCCTCACCAAAGCTCCCTCCATCTGTTACTTGAATCTGTCCTCTCCTAATCACCTCCTTCCCTTCCCTCTTCCCTCCCTGTTTCCTTCCTCTTTCGATCTTCCCCTCCTTCTTTACCTTCCATTACTCCTTCCCATTTCTCTAAAGTCTTGCCTCCTTGCTTACACCTTTGTTTCCCTTCACCTCTCCCTTTCGTTACCTCCCTTTCATCTTAGGTTCTCCCTTCCGTCCTTGTCTGTGTTTCGTCATTCTTCCCTCCTATTGTTTTCTCGCTCTATGCTTAGACCTTCCTCTCTCCCATCAGTACTTCCTTCCTTCCGGCCATCCTTCCCTCCTTCCTTTCTTTCCATTTTTCCTCCTTACAAGCTCAGTCCTTCCTTCCTTCCAATCTGCTTTCCCTCTTCCTGCCTTCCCTCCTTCTAGCCTTCCTTTTCTACCTTGCTTCCCCTTGTTCCTTCCTTGTTAAGACCCTTCCTTCCCTCCTTCTTCCATTGTTTCCTTTCCTTTCTCTTCTTTCCTTTCTTCATTCATTCTTTCCTTCCTTCGCATCTTTTCTTCCATGGTCAGACCCTTCTTTCCTTCTTTCTCTTGTTTCTTCCTTCCTCCTCCCTTTGTGCTTCCTTTCGTCCTTCCTTCCCTCCTTTTTTTTTTTTGGTCAAACCCTTCTTTCTTTCTTTCCCTGCTTTCTTCCTCCGTCTTCTTCTTTTCGTCTTTCCTTCCTTTCTTTCCTCCTTCCTTCCTTGCTTCCTTACTTTCCCTCTTTCATGACAGACTCTTCTTTCCTTCCTTCCTCGCTCTTTCTTCCATTTCTTCATCCTTTCATAATTACGTCCTTCCATCCTTTCTTTCCTCATTGCTTGCTTGCTTGCTTGCTTGCTTGCTTGCATGCTTGCTTGCTTGCTTGCTTCCCTCCATCCATCCATCCATCCTTCCTTCCTTCCTTCCTTCTTTCATTCTTTTTCTTTCTTTCCTTTCTTCCTTCTCCTTCGTAAGTTCTCCACGTCCCCTCTCAATTCCTTTGTTTTTCCTTTCCTTTTCTTCCAGTTTTTGTTCCATGTCTTTTCCTTTCCTCTTATTTTCTCTCTTACACTTCTGGTTTCCCGTCTACACTTTTTATCATTTCTCTAAACTTTCATCATCATCATCATAGTCATCGTCCTCGTCCTCGTCCTCATCCTCGTCCTCATCCTTGTCCTCATCCTCGTCCTCATCCTCGTCCTCATCATGCCCACTAACACATGAGTTGGGAGGGCTGTAGAAATAGGGAAACTTTTAGTATTTTCATCCATCTACTCTCAGACGATATTACTCTGCTGAAAGATCTATAGCAAGGGGAGTTAAAGTAGCATAAGTTACCACATACTCGTTAAAAAAAAAGGAAAAAAAAAAACTGCATGTACCGGTACTCACAGTCCCCCGCATATATCAACAAACATTCACTACTACACAGAAGAGCAACACCTGCTGTACGGTTAACCAGAAAGACGTACACTCAGTTTAAAAACTAGCTTTACTCTGGTAGTGGATGGCTTCGCAGTGAGCGTTTTTTCCTTGTTTTGTCTTAATGCGGATATTTCTGAATGGATACTGGCTTCCTTTGTTTAATACAGTTAGTTCTTTATACTTCATTTATAAAAACAGGGAGCATACATATAGCTGAGACGTCGTTGGAAATATTGACAAACATTTTGTCCACTGTTTCATAATGTATAGATAGAAGTTTGCAATGATAATTTTTTTGATCGAGTGTACTTACAATTTCAGACACCTACAAGCATCCACTAACTCACACTTGCATATACAAACACACTCATAAGCATTCATCACCTCATTAACACATCCACATACGCACCCTCAGACTCATACTCGTATCTCCAAATCTCGGTTAATACCCACATTTACGAACACACACAATGGCATGCACACACTTTTACATGCCATTGCAATAATCCACAAGCATACCGGCCCACAAAAACACTTAAAAAAAAAAAACTCAATTTCTAACCTCATACTCTCTAGCATTGACCACACACACACACACACACACACACACACACACACACACACACACACACACACACACACACACACACACACACACACCGCTCGCTGGTGCAGTGGTAACGTTCTCGCTTGCCAACTGGTGGACGGGAGTTCGAGCCTCGCTCAGGTTGCGAAAAGTTTCACTGACGAAGTGGGTGGTTACTGTCCCCCTTGAGCAAGGGGACGGGTGTGTGCGTGTGTGAAGGTCACAGCCTTGCCCTTAGATCGGACTATATGAGCTCTCAGCTCCCTTCCGGGAGGGTAAAAGCTGACGATCACGACCATCAAGTGATCCTGACCGACCCGGTGAATTACACACACAAACTTCTGTAAATGCCTGCAAGCGTAGACAGGCAGACAGACCTCAATATTTCTCCATCCCTCTAGCCATCCTTAGAAGCTGTTTGTGGTCCAGATGGAAAAATGGACGTTGTGTTGACATTTGCGTAATTGGACGGATAGATTTTTTTTCCCTTGTGATGGCTGAGAGAGAGAGAGAGAGAGAGAGATTGTTGTATTACTTCTCTTCCGTATATATATCTTATTGTGCTTTCTACAGTCATATTCAATCCTTTCTTTACTCCATTTCTGTTTGTTACGCGTAGTTTTGTAAGCAGTTTTATATCACTGGCTACACTGATTTTCATGAATCTCCCCCCCCCCACACACACACATTTTCCAGCATATTAATTTCTCTCATACTAGATATAACAGACGACCTGTGTGCATATTTTTTTGCGTTCATATAAGCGTGTCTTATGTCTTTTACCTTTCTGCCATTGAGTTTTAAATATCTCATTTTTTTTTTCCATTTCGATTTCTTCTAGGCCTCCCTGTTCACTTCAGTCCGATGACAGTTTGTTTACTGTTTCCGAAACTACATCATATTCAGCTTTATAACCCTCCCTCATACTGAACGGCATGATGAAGTCTATTTATAACCCCTGCAGTTTAGTCAATCTGTCACGGGCCGAATAATTGCGTTTAGAAATAGCACGAATGAAAAATAATGTTCGTCATCGGAGTGAAATACTCTTTTCATTCATCTGCCTTTTCCTTTAGTATACTTATTTCTTTCTGCACCTGCTACTTACCGTCCTCCATCTGCTTGTCTTTTCTGTCTGGCCTACATATTCGTCTTTGGTGTGTGCCAGTTCCTGGATTCGTTGTTTCTCCCCTCTCCCTAAGTTTACAGTCCCCTCTCATCTCCCCTTCCGGCTTTTCTTTAACTTTATCATTCATTCATAGACCTCCTTTCTCTCATCTCTCTCTCTCTCTCTCTCTCTCTCTCTCTCTCTCTCTCTCTCTTCCTTGCTTCTGTTCGTTCATGTTCTGTTCCCCGTTTCTTCTATATTTTTTCCTGTTTTCTTCTTTCTTATCCCACATCTTTTCTTCCCACATTCTGTTTTCTGTTCCCGCCATCCTTAGCCCAGAACTGTCTTCTAGTCACCCATCTCACCCCTCGACACCTTCCCCTCCATCTCTCCTTCCCTTACCTCATCTCCGCTCTCCGTCACTGGTTCATTACCTCCTTCCATAACCCCACTCTGTTTCTACCCACCACTTCATCCCTTTCTCTCCCTTCTTTCTTCGTTCCCTAACTTTCCCGAGTCCCTATCCTCTTTCTACTAACCCCTCCTTTCTTCCTACCTCTCCCCTACCCCTACCCTCTCTCTGGTAACCCCTCATCATTCCTCCTCCTCCCAAACTTTTCTCCTCCACCATCCCTCTAGCGACTCCTTCCTCTTTCGTCCTCCTCCCCACCCTTTCTTTCCCACCCTCTCTCTAGTAATTACTCCCCCTTCCTCGTGCGCCCTAACCTCGCTCTCTCCCCAACTCTATACTTACCCCTCTCCGCCTTCATCCTACGCCCAATCCTTACTCCCCAACCCTTTCTTTAATTCCTCTATCACGCATCTCATCCTCCTCCCTCCTTCCCCAGCCTAACATAACCTCCTGTCCTTCTTAACGTATCCCCGACCTCTCTCTAGCTGCTCCCTCTCCCTGACTCTCCCCTTTCCCTGACTCCTCCCGTAACCTAATTCCCTCTTTATTCCCCCATCCTTCCCAATCCCTCTCCGTGACTTACCTAATCCCAACACTTCCCTCTCTTTTTCCTTTCCCCCAACTTATCTCTGTTCACCCGGCCTTTCTCTGCCCCCCTCTCCCCACCCCACCCCTCTCATCACTTTTCCCTCCCCCCGTAAAGCCGATGCAATGTAATATGTGTCCAAGTCTTCGTTTGCACTGGTAACAACGGGAGGTAATGCAATCAGGGACACGCATACCACACGATTCCCTCCCCCTTCTCTCCCGTATGTATCTGCTTCCCTGTAACCATTCATCCTCTCTCTCTCTCTCTCTCTCTCTCTCTCTCTCTCTCTCTCTCTCTCTCTCTCTCTCTCTCTCACGCACACACACACACACACACACACACACACACACACACACACACACACACACACACACACACACACACACACACACACACACACCAAATGATTGTTTTTGGTCGTCACATTACATTTATTTAGTCTTTGATTCTCCAGTTACTCTCAGTTCCTCACATTTTTTGTTATTTATGTATTAATGATTGTCTTGCTTTCGGTGTATTGCATTTTTGGATGATTTTACAGCACTCAAGTTGTGTGCAATTTAGTTTTGTTAGAAATTTCTTTTAAAGGATTCTTTTATCGTTCTCATTCTCAGCTTTATTCGGCCTCACTTGTTCTCGGTCCGCCGACAACTACTCTCCCTCTTGCTAACCATTTTCATCTACTCGCATTTTACTTTCTTTCCATTGTCCTCTGGCGTCTTTTCCCACAATGTTTCCACTTTCCTTTCTGTGCTTTCCATTACAGTCCCTCAGCCTTACATTTTCCACAGTATTTCTTCCTGTTCCACTACATTCTCCCTTCTCTTTTACTCCTTCCCTTCCATTCAACCCCCATCACCTCTTCCACCCACACTATTCTGTTCTTTACTCTCTTCATTTTTTCGCCTTCAGTTCCCTTTGTCCTGCCACTCCCCCCACCATCTCATCTGCTTTCTCTCTCATCCATCGACTCCTTTGCTCTCTTCTCGGCTCCTTCCTTGTATTCACTCTGTCCTCTTTCTCTCTTTACCCTTCCTATATTTCTCCCTCTTCTCCTCTTCTGATTCTTTCTTCATTTACCTTTTCCACTTCTTTCCTCCTCTTCCTCTTCTCTCCTCGATCCTTCTGCTCTCTGTTTCCGATTTGTTCCTTCACTTTCCTTTTTCTCCCTACTACCCCTGCCGTCTACTACTTCTCTTCTTCTTTGGGGGAGGCGGCAGCTCAGTCGGTAGAGAGATGGCCTGCAGTCCTACTGGACCGAGGTTCAAATTCCCACTTGGACAGAGAACAGTTTAGGGATTTGAATTTAATAAAAACAGACTTTACTGATCTACCAGAAGCCCGCCGACATGTCGTAAAAATACCCTCGCTAATACCAATACACCAGTCCTGTATGAGACAGCCCTTTCATGTATTCAATATGGACGGTGGGTGTTAGCGCCGAAGTGGTGACATGTAGCGTTGTATGATATGTAGAAGGACTACTGGGCCTTGGGAGCAGGCTGTGAAGCCTATGCCCAGATCGGACATATAAAAAGAAAAAATACTCTCTCTCCTTTCCTCTTGTCTCATCTCCTATTATCATGCACTTCTCTTTTTCACTGCCTCTTTCCTCACTCTCCTTCCACTCGCTCCTATTTCCCTCTCTCTTATCACCTCTTTTTCTTCCACCCCTTAATTGCCTAACCCTCTCTAACCTATTCATTTTCCTCTCATTTCCCATCTCCCTTCAAGCATATCTCAACATCGCTCCTTTTTCCCTTCCCCTCTCCCTCCCTCTCACTCTTCCCAAGGGAAAGATAATCTAATATGCAGACTTGGAATGGAGTTGTAGGTAGAGCAGGGAGGGAGGAGGGGGAAGGAGGTCCCATCTAGGACTATGATTCAACAATTCAGTCAAGTTTCATCAAAATCCATTTTTCCAATTTTGGCTGCACCACACACACACACACACACACACACACACACACACACACACACACACACACACACACACACACACACACACACACACACACACACACACACACACACACACACACACACACACACACACACACACACACACACACACACACACACGCACACGCACGCACGCACGCACGCACACGCACGCGCGTGTACTGTGTTAATAGAGTGGATAGTTGGGTAGTGAGTGGGATGGATGAGTTGGATAAAAAAAAAAGTAGAATGGATGCGTTGGTTGAATGAGTGTGTGGGCTGAGTGAGTGATTGAGTGTGCAGCTTTGAGTGCATTAGACGTCATTCAGATAAAATCTTTGATACACACTGTTAATATATGCTGTTAGACCCCTGTGCTTGTGTTTGTTGGTGTGTATTTGTGTGTGGCTCCATATGTAACTGTGTTTATTAGCCTTGTGTAGTGTGTGTGTGTGTGTGTGTGTGTGTGTGTGTGTGTGTGTGTGTGTGTGTGTGTGTGTGAGGAGAGCAGGTGCAAGGCATTTTGTGCGCACTTCTTAAAGGAACATTGCGTGCAGAAGTGTTTGGTTAGCGTGAGTGCGTAGTATCAGTTACACATTTGTGATTATGATTAGTTATAGGTATGAACCTGTCCTGGCCGCCTCAGTAGAGATGATAGCCTTGTGGTGGTGCAGGAGGTAATCACACTTACCCACTTGTGGTTTGGACTCGAGTATTACACTGATTATGTGTAGCATATGTTCAGGTGCGGACATAAATATCGATACACTACATTGTGATAAATGAAAGTGAACATTGACTTTTAGTACCCAGTAAAACGGTCTTTGGAACCCATCACATATTCAGAATAATGTGTAAGTGTTTGTAACTGTGTGACTAAAGTGAAGTGATGGTTCATGCCAGCAACTGTACATAATTATTCCTGTACTGCCCTTTATATTTTTATGATGTTACCTGAAGCACTGCCAGTCGCCTACTGGTTCGTCGTCACGAAGTTCAGATTTTTTTTTTTCTTTTTTTTTTTTTTTTTAAGATTTCCTTCATAATTACCATCTGAAAATACTGCTGAATTCGTTACCTGGTTGGTAGGGGTTTTACACACACACACACACACACACACACACACACACACACACACACACACACACACACACACACACACACACACACACACACACACACACACACACACACTGCAGCACGAACGATAGGTCAAAATTCAGTGTAACATGAGAGGATCCACTTAAACAGTTTTATTCGGAATAAACCAAGCTTAGTGGAAAGTCTGTAGGTGAGGTAAGAACGAAGGCAGTCGATTTTGAGAACAGCCAGTCAAAGGTTAGGGTCACAGGGCAAGGTAAATATTTGACCTGTTTGTGTGTGTGTGTGTGTGTGTGTGTGTGTGTGTGTGTGTGTGTGTGTATTAACAAAGAATTAAGCAGTTTTGATATCATTTGGACTAAACTTGGTGGAATGGTTGAGGGGCAACCATGGGATTAAACTTTTGTTTTAGGAACAGTAGATAAAGGTCTAAGTCGCATGATAAGGTCAGCTTCACTAGTTTTTATCCGATTTAGATCAAACTTAGTGAATACGTTCAGGGTAAGCCAAAGATGAACACATCCTGAGAACAACTAATTAGAGGTGGAGGTCACAGGGTAAGGTCAATATTTGGCTTGTGTGTGTTGTAGTGTACTACGAATAGCAGAGGTCAGCTCTGGTCTAGACTGGTTACTTATCTTCCTTAAGATTATCCTCTTGTATGTTGGTGATGCTTATTGAGTTGATATTATGACGGTTTTGTTTAACATGCTCTACCTGTTCACCGAAACTAGGAGCATAATTGTCGTTTCTCTGTTAAATATTGATCAGTAAGAAGAGGTCAACGCCAAATTAACGTGCTATCCACGAAGATGATCTGTGGAAAAAATGTTGAGCCGTAGCGTTGTTTTGTTCCGCCACTGCAGGAAATAGGCTACAAAAGAACGGAAATCTCCTCCTACTTAAAATGAATCAACTGTACACAGTGTGAAAGAGTAATATGTAAAATGAATCGCTTAGAAAGAAGTATTACGAAATTTCCATAACTGGCCGAAATAAGGTCAGTTATTTAATTTCCTCTGCTTCTTTTGTGTCATTTCCTTTGTGCTATGTCTTTTCCTCCTTTCGTCTAGTGTTATTTTCTTTTTCCTAGCTTTTCCTCAGCCTAATTCGTGTAAATAGCTTCGTTTGTCATTTCCCCTGTTATTTTCTTGTTAGTTTTCTTTCATAAAATTATTATTATTTTGTATCATTTCCTTCTTGTCATATCCTCTGACTGTTTCTTGTCGTGTTTGCCAGTAGTTTAATTTCTTGCATACGATTAATTCGTTTTGCATCGATGTGACTGCAGTTGTAATACCGGATATATTGCCAGGGGTATACTGCATGGGAGTGTTGCATGACCGTATAGTGAGTGTACAGTGGGTGGGTGGGGTGTTTGATGTGTGGGTGGGATGTGTTTCGTGTAGGGTGGATGGGTGGTTTGTGGAGTGCGTCGATGGGGTGTGGAGTGGGTGGGTGGGGTGGGGTTGGATTGGAAGGGTGGATGGGTGGGGTGGGGTTGGATTGGAAGGGTGCGGGGTGGGTGGGTGGGAGGGTGGGGTGTGGGATGTGGTGTGGAGTCTGTGATTGGGGTATGAGGTGGGAATTGTGTGGAATGTGGTGTGGAGTCTGTGAATGAGGTGGGTGAGTGGGGAATGGACTGTATGGGTGTGATGTGCGGTGCGTGAGTGGTGTGCGGGGTGTGGAGGGGAGTGCGGGGTGTATAGGTGTGGTGTGAAGCGGTTGGGTGTGATAGAGCGGATTGGGTGTGGGATGGGAGGGTGAACTTTGGGATGTGGGGTATGTGTGGTGTGGTGTAGTGGGTGCGGGGTGAGGTGGGTGGGTGAGGTGAAAAATAGGTGGGTAGGGTGTAAAATAGGTGTACGATGACGCAGAGTATACTGTATATCCTTCAGTAACTCTGTGTATATAACCAATTACATTCCCAGACCAATCAGATATCCTCAGTTTTCTCGTGCTATCAGTGATCCATGGCAATATCAAGGCTCTGGTAAAATGCTCGTGTGGAATAGGCTATCAGTAACACTGCAGTCCTGAGCATTTCTCCAGTTTCCTCACAATATCTTTAATCAGTTCCAGTGATCAATAACTATGCCTTAGAAACACATGCAGTATAAGCCATGACGTAGGTTTTTGAATATCCCTACTTTCCTTGAAATATTAGTCTCAAGGCCTTAGTTACAGTACCCCGTGCAATAGTAATGACGGCTATATCATAAGAACATCCCAGAGTTTCTTGCAGTGTATAATTTGCAGTCAGCATGTTCCGTAAAAGTAATGGAGTAGTTTTGTGTAGCCCATATCCCGCACTTTCCTCCAGTAATATCAAAGTCTGGTTGCAACATCTCGAGCAGTATTAACCCCTTCAGTATGATGAAGTTTTTTTTTTTTTTTTTTTTTTTTACCACCTATTGATTATAAATAGCTACAGATTTTTTTTTTTTTTTTTTTTGACATTGGAGAACTTTAATGAGGACCGTTGTCCGTTTCTAACCCTTTCACTGTAAGATATATCCCGTAAACTAAATACAGTCGTCTTGACCTGGCAAGAATTTATGAAACACGTCATCATATTGATAAGTTAAATAATTAGGATACAATAAATATGCTCCATTTCTGGTTACGAAAGTGATAAATCAGTAAAACATATAAAACTGCAGTAAATGAAGGTGGCAGCTGTGGGGTGATTCCCAGTTCCTTACAATATCATGGATCAGTAGCAATGGTAAGGCCTCAGGAGCAATAGCCTTTTGTAGTATCAGTGAGGTTTAGTACTTCACGGTGGCCCATGTCCATCACGGCGGTTATTACTGAGTGTTGGTTGCGTCAGAGAGAGAGAGAGAGAGAGAGAGAGAGAGAGAGAGATGCGGAAGTGAATAGCCTATGCATGCATGCATGACTCGCTGCACAAGAATGTATGTTATTCTGTGTGAGGGAACGGAAGTGTGTGTGTGTGTGTGTGTGTGTGTGTGTGTGTGTGTGTGTGTGTGTGTGTGTGTAGGAATGTACGGGTATGTGATTCTGATATAATGAAGGTGTGTGTGTGTGTGTGTGTGTGTGTGTGTGTGTGTGTGTGTGTGTGTGTGTGTGTGTAGGAATGTACGGGTATGTGATTCTGATATAATGAAGGTGTGTGTGTGTGTGTGTGTGTGTGTGTGTGTGTGTGTGTGTAGGAATGTACGGGTATGTGATTCTGATATAATGAATGTGTGTGTGTGTGTGTGTGTGTGTGTGTGTGTGTGTGTGTGTGTGTGTGTGTGTGTGTAGGAATGTACGGGTATGTGTTTCTGATATAATGATTGTGTGTGTGTGTGTGTGTGTGTGTGTGTGTGTGTGTGTGTGTGTGTGTGTGTTACTCCCTCACTTATAATTCACGTCACCTCACTGCTCTAACCTACCTCACCGCTCCACTCTAATATACCTAACTTTAATCATCCATACCTCTCCATTCTAAGCCATTTCTCCTCCCCACGCAGATCCATTACAGCTGTCAACTCTAATCCACCACACCTCTCCACTCTAAATCACCACACCTGCACCAAGCCACTTAGCGTCTCCACTCCAATGCACCACATCTCCACTCTAATCCATCACACTTTTCTACTGTAATCCATCTGACTTATCTCACCTCTCCACTCCTCCACTCTAATCCACCTCCCTCTCTATCCTAATCCTCCTCTGTACTCTAAACCACTCCTCCCCTCCAGTCCTTTCGTTTTTTTTTTCTCTCTGTCTACTCCTCACCAATTTCCCACGTCTACTTTCATTTTCTATCTTGTATTCATCTCCTCTATCCCTTCTGCCTCTCTCTTTTCTCACAGTGGTTCTCCATTCCTCTACACTGCTCTAGGTCGCCTCACCACTGCAATCCTGATGCCTACAAATAAAGTCATAAGAGTCTGGCGGTGAAACTGTGTGCACCACTACTCTACATCACCCTTCTGTACCCCTCCCCCCCAGACACACCAAACCGCACTATTACCCCCACTACACCCCCATTACCCCAGTCCACCCCTCCAAAGTCCATCACTTCCCTACAACTCCCCACCATTCCCCCACCCCACCACACCAAACACCTTATTGCCAGACTTTACCTTATCTGTTATATACTCCATTCAGTGCCACCAAACTCATCCTATCCAACCTCGACATAGTTTACCAACCTCTCATTCTTGAAACATTACCTCACCACACCCAAGCATTACCCCACTCCAACCCACCCAACACACATACTCCACCAAGTCTTACTCATAGTGCAGTCTCTGAAAAGTGGTCTCACCTACCAGTTTTACCTCACTACTCTTCCAGGTCCGTTGTTACCCCAAACTACGCCACCCAACCATGCCATACTCTACTATGTCACGTGTCAGTTTGTCCCACTCCAGCCCAGTCAACCCGTCCATTACCTCACTCCACCCCACACAACGCCCTATTACTGTACCCCTCCTCATCTGTCGTTTCTACCGCACTCCGCGCCACCCAACCCCACCATACTGTACTCAACCTCACCTGTCTATTTTAGCCCACCGAACCCTACCCATCCCTGCCATTACCCCACTTCACCTCACCCATCCTCTGCACCACACCATTCCATCTCACCCAGCCCTACCTTTACCCCACGAAATAGAGAGAGAGAGGGGGGGGGGAGGGAAGGAGGGGGAATCTACGAAAAGAATTAAAAAGCAGAATTAAGTAACGAGATAAGGGAAGAAAATTAGAGAAGAATATAGACAAGCCGGTAGGCGACGATGGCCAGCTCTAAGCGGGCCTGTCAAATTTTAGCCGCTGCTGTTCAGCCTGTACACACAAAGGAGGACCCTTATCCGGTTACAGTCTAAAAATATCATGTCTCGCCTCTCTTTGGACACAAACTAAACCGCCCAGACAACAGATATAAATCGATACTTGCATAAACACAACAAAAAAATTGAAAAAAAAAATTGTGAAACCTCGTATATTATGCACTGATTATGTTCGTAATACACATATCTAGTCATTTCAAACCATATCAGCACCATTGAAATTTTTTGGGGTGAAACTGTTAATATATCTAAGGAAGATGTTTTTGCTCTCCTCTGCATATTTTTCACCGGCATGTACTCAGTTTTTTTTTTTTCCGTGCTTCATTGCGAAGCACAGAATGGTTTTAGGAAACTACAAATTGCATTGCCAGCTGCACAAAACATTTCTCTCCAATCTGGTTAAAAAAAAAAAAAAAATCTTCGATTTTCTTATTTTGAAAAAATAGTGCTGGGGCCGGCCACTGGGTCCCGATAGTTTCCAGACCCACGGCCACGGAGGGGCTGAGGGGGCCGTTGCAAGGCAAAGAATAGTTGCCTAGATCCAAACCTTACGGACATAACAAGGTCATAGGCTGGTCATAGTTTCCAGGTTTGGTCGGAATCAGTTTTGAAGGGTAGAAGTTCCTGCCACAATTAAACAACACTGCTAGGGACGCTGAGGCCAATCTTCGCAGGGTTCCCACTTGAAAACTAGAGGAGAGAGGGGAAAAACGGATGGAGCACTTTCGATAGGGAATTACCTCAAGATTACGCCTAAAGAAATCACAGCTTTCTGCGCCCAGTAGTAATGTTTCTACGGCTCAAAACATGAGAAGTACGAAAAAAGCGGTTTTTCGGCCGTTGCTGGACAACGAGTTGTTGCCTTGCACGCCAAACTTTGCAGACACAACTAGGTCATAGGCTGGTCATTGTGTCCAGGTTTGATTGGAATCGGTTAATTCTAAAGGGTAGAAGTGCCTGCCACCATTAAACACGACTACAAGATAGAAAAGAAAGGAAATGCGACTGACAATAAGGGCAGCATGGAGCCGGCCAAAAGAGATAGATCAACTGAAACAGAGTTGAGCATATTGAGAGGAAAAAAGAAGAAAGATGCTTAGAAGACCTGAAAAAGCAACATATTCTCTCTCTCTCTCTCTCTCTCTCTCTCTCTCTCTCTCTCTCTCTTGTTGACTCAATACCAAGTTTATGCATTTTTCACCTGTATACATTCCTTATTCAGATATTCATTACCACTCCGGCTCGTACGAGAGATCCAGCGAGCGGATTTGGGTGTGTGGGTGTGAGTTGGTGTGTGTGTGTGTGTGTGTGTGTGTGTGTGTGTGTGTGTGTGTGTGTGTGTGTGTGTGTGTGTTTACCTTGTTGCTATGTACAGGATTTAAACTAGGTGTGTGCTTTGCTTTCAACGTTTATCCAGTTTATTAAGAGGTCGGAATTAAAGAATTAAATTTTTTTCTTAACGGAAAAGTTGTTTTGGCTAATCAGTCGGAATATGTGGCGTTAATTAGTTATTTAGCAGGAAATTACCCTATTACATCTCATATACTTCTCACGCTAACATACTTTACTATTAACATATTGTCAATATTGTGCTGGGAATTGATCCCGGTACTCTTCATATAAGGTGCAGGCAGCTTTCCTCTGTACCACGCCCAGCTAAAAGTTGCTTCGCCTTGTAACCAAGGTACCTACACCCTCACTGTGGGCCTGAAAGGGAAGAGACCACCCCATGGCTCTCGGGGCAAGTAGAGGCCTTTAATTAAATCCAAAGCACATCCGGCAAGTCATTGATTGAAAGCTTCTACTTGCCTGAGTGCCAGAGGGTTGTGTCTGCCTGGCTCTTATCTGAACAGTCCCTCACACTCATCACCATTGATACCCTACACCTCACCACGCCACACCCTTTTCTCTCCCTCACCTCCAAACCAAACTCTTACTCTCCCTCACCTCCAAACCAAACTCTTCCTGTCCCTCACCCCTCACGCCACACCCTTTTCTCTCCCTAACCCGTCACACCACATCCTTCCCTCTCCCCTCACACCACACCCTTTCCTCTCCCTCACCCGTCACACGACACTCTTTCCTCTCCGTCACTATCTTTTCCTCCTTCAAAATCGTCTCCCTCCTCTCCCCACCCCGTGTCCTTTCCTGTATCTCCCTTATGCCACACCCCACATCCTTTACTCTCCCTCACCCGTCACCCATACTCACTCCCATACACCTCATTCCTCACCCTTTCCTCACCCTTCAACTCGCACCCTCACTCCACACCTTCCCTATCACCTCACCTGGCCAAAACTATCAACCCACCCCCGCCATTCTCTCTGTATATACTTTTTGAGTGTGTACCTGTTTATGCGTCTCTCATGCGTAGCCACACTTCCGCCAGCTTGTAAGGGGTGCTCAGAGCGACGATAAAATGCGTGTGTGTGTTAGCGTAGTGTGTATAGGAGGGAGGAAGGAAGGTGTGTCAGTGGCGGGGAGGAGGGGGGGGAGGGAGAAGAGCAAGTGTGTGTGTGTGTGTGTGTGTGTGTGTGTGTGTGTGTGTGTGTGTGTGTGTGTGTGTGTGTGTGTGTGTGTGTGTGTGTGTGAAATCTGTGTATGTGCGTTTGATATTAGAATTAATGTTTATCTATCTATCCATTGCCAGACGCCTCAATCCCGTTCGGGGTGGCCACAAACAAATCGCCTCCACGTCGCCCCGTCCCTCGCCACTTCACTGCCCCGCTCCCAACTCACACCCCCCTCTCTCACACACATCTCTCCACCCCACCCCTCCACCCCACCCCCGGCCTCCCCTTCCCCCTCCCCCCCACCTCACTCACACACACTCTCCCCGCCAGTCCCCCACCCTCCACCCCCTCCACACGGCCAAACCACCCCAGTGTATTCCTCCCAACATCCCCCATAACATCCACATCCACACCACAACGCCCCCCCATACCTTCATTTGTCAGCCCTTCTCTCCATGTGACTCCACAGGCTCCTAAATAACTCACTTCCACTGCTCTCACTTTTGACTTGTGTCCTTCCAACAACGTCCAAGCTTCACTTCCATACGTTTGAGTTGGTATCACAATACTGTCATGTAGTAACTTTTTCACTTCCATGCTCACTTCCCTGTTTCTTATCACTGCTTTCAAGGAACCAGCAACCTTTCTTCCCTGCTGTACCCTTTCAAGCACTTCACCCTCCAAACCTCCATCCTTACTCATCACACTACCCAAGTACTTAAACGTACTAACATTTTCCAATTCCTCACCATCCAACCACGCTGTACATTCACTGACTTCACCTCTCTCAAAGACCATCACTTTACTCTTCCCTACATTCACCTTAAGATTCAGTTTCTTACACACTCTCCCAAACTCATCCACCAAGCCCTACAGCTTCCCTTCGTCTTCACTCAACAACACAGTATCATCTGCAAACAACAGTACAGGGAGTTTCCAAACACTATCCTCTCTCACCAGGGCCACTCCAACATCCACTGCCCTACCTTGTACCTCTATTATTACCCCATCCATGTACAGATTGAACAACCATTGAGACATAACACATCCCTGTTTCAACCCAACCTTCAAAGAAAAAAATTCACTCAGTTCACCATCCACATGCACTGCAGCCTTAGCATCATCATACATACTCTTCACAGCATTCAACGACTTCCCATCTACTCCATATATTCTTAAAACTTTCCACAATCCTGGTCTATCCACCCTGTCATATGCTTTCTCCAAATCCATGAAAGCCGCATACAACTTTTTTCCCTTCTCTAGAAACTTTTCCACTAAAGATCTAAGAATGAATATATGATCTACACAACCTCTTCCCTTCCTAAAGCCTCCCTGTTCTTCTCCAACTAATTCCTCTGTTCTTTCTCTAACTCTGTCAATAAGTATCCTACTATACACTTTTCCTATTACACTAAGAAGACAGATGCCCCTATGATTACCACACACTTCTTTTTCCCCTTTTCATTTGTTCATTCATTCATTCATTGCCAGACGCCATGTATCCCAAACGGGGTGGCCAAGGGCTTAGAGTTAATTGTTTTACAGGGAGGGGCACTAATCCTCCACCAACCCCACTTGACACGTAGGGATGCCAACAGCATCTGGTGTTCCCAGGCGGTCACCCATCCAAGTATTAACCAGACCCAACGTTGCTTAACTTCGCTGATCGGATGGGAAGCGGTGTACTCAACGTGGCATGGCCGTTGGCTACAAGGGAATAATTATACCTGACTTCCAATCCTCCGGGACTCTACCTTCCTCCCAGGCCAATCTGCACATCTTCCACACCCATTCTACTACTATCTCTCCCCCATGCTTCAGCATTTCACCACACACTCCATCAATTCCTGGGGCTTTCCCCAATTTGACTTTCTTCATTGCTTCCACAACTTCTCTCCTGCTGATTTCTTCCTGTCTTCTCACCTCCCTCCTTCTCCCAGCCATTCCCCAGCCACTTTCACTCGCATTACTTCCATCCTCTATGTTCAACAATTCCTTAAAGTGTTCTCTCCATCTGCTCACTTTTTCTCCCTTCTCCACTAGTAATCTACCATTTTTATCTTTCACTACCCTGCTAACTTTACTTCCACCCTGTCTTACTCTCTTCACCTCTTTCCAGAATTAATGTATTTGTGGGAATTCGTGCATACTGTATAGTAGTCATCTGTGCGTGTAGAATCGTGTATGTGTAGTAATGGTATGTGCGTGTGACAGCGGGTTCATGTACTAACCGCATGCCCGTATGCGAAGGTATGTGCATGTGGGATTGAATGGAATACTTCTGTGAATATGAGATCTTGGAATAGGTGTGTGTGTGTATGTGTGTGTGTGTGTGTGTGTGTGTGTGTGTGTGTGTGTGTGTGTGTGTGTGTGTGTGTGTGTGTGTGTGTGTCCCCTTGGATGTTATGAATGAGTTTGTCTCTGGTTGTATTTCTTTGTGCATGTATTCATCGATAATATATTACTTCATTTTTTTATTAATGATTGTACAGATAACAAGAATGATAATTATAATGGTGGTTATACTGTACTGTAGTCATTATACCTTAACTTGGCCCAGATTTTTCTTCTTTTTGCTGCTTGTTTGGTGTAGCTTAGGATCAGGATAAGACAATACTGTGGCTCTGTATCCTTGTCACAGCACTTCTTCATGACTAGAATCACATCTCAACTTTCATCTCTTGGAGAGAAGGAAATTTTATGCCAAAGTAGGCTAAAACGGATACAGTACTGGTAGTGGGAAAAATAACATGATAAAGATAACGTAAGTAGAAACAAAGGATCGTTACATTGTTTAAAGAGTATTGGTAAATATACAGTATATTGAAATTTATTGGTCGTTCAAGAATTGAAACTATGGCACAAAATCGTTGGTAATAATACAAATAGCAGTGATATTTAAAGATGCCTTAAAAACTACGTACTGGAAAGAATATAGAGGAATATAAAAATTACACAAAAACCAAACCCCACCTGCACAGAACACAGTAAAAGCTTCAGGCCTCAGTCCTTTCACTGTGTATCGGTATTTGCCATCAACCCTCTCCCTTCTCTCCACCCCCATTTATACTCCCTCCCATGCCTCCTCCCCATTCATCCTCCCCTCCCATTCTTCGTCTACCTTCTTATTTTTCCCCACGGCCATCCTTCCGTTCCTTCTCTTCACATTCTTCCCCTCTTCTTCCTGTTTTTCCTTCCGCCTCACTTCTCTTTCTCTTCTTCTTCTCCCTTTCCACCTCCCACCCTCCCGTTCCTCTTCACCTTTACATTAGTACCCCTCCCATTCCTCGTCCTCCTTCCATTCCTCTTCCTCGTACCATTGCTTCTCTTCCGATTTCTATTCCTCCTCCCATTATTCCTCTCCAGCCCGTTCGCCCACCCCCTCCCATTCTTCTTCCCTCTTCCATTTTCCCCCTGCCAAGCTTCTCCCCATTTCTGTTCTTCCCTTTCTTATTCTTCTCCCTTCCATTCGTCCACCCCCTCCCACTCTTCATCCCTCTCCCATTTTTCCTCTCCCAATCTTCTCTCCCTTCCTGCTCTTCCCATTCCCATTCATCTTCCCTTTCCCATTCTTCCTCCTTCCATTTTTCTTTCTTTTCCCATCCTTCTTCCCCTTCCATTTCTTCTTCCCTCTCCCGATCATTTTCCTCCTCCCAGTCTTTTTCTCCCTCCCATGCTTTCTACCCTTCCCAGTTTTCCTCTCCCACTCCACCCCCCCTCCTTCCATATTCCTTCTTCCGCTTTTCTTCTTCCTGTTTGTCCTCTACATTCCCTTTCACCACTCCTTCCCATTCTTTTTTCCCTCTCATTCATCTCGTCCAATTCCTGTTCCCCCTCACCACCACCCATTCCATCTCCGTCCCATTCTTCCTCCCCCTTCAGTCATCCTTCCTCTCATACTCCCCTTCCTTCTCTCATTCTCCTTATTTCTTCCCCCTCCAAATCTACCTCCCTCTTATTTCCCCATTCCATTTTCTTCTTCCCATTCCATTCCTTCCCTCACCTAATCCTCCCATCTCCCACTCTTCTCCCCTTCTAGTCCTCCTCCTCCCAGTCTTCCTCCCTCTTCCATCTCCCTCGTCCCCTCACCACCTACACTACCTCCACCAGTTTGCTTCCTCATCCTTCCTCCACTCCCCTCCTCCACCCCATTTCCTTGAGTCTCAAATTTCAGCACCAATAGCCATTAGTTTCTGTTTCTCATCTCCCCCTCCCCTTTTCCTTTTCTCTCATACTTCTCACTTTTCCAATCATCTTGTCCTCCTTCCCCCCCCCCGGGTTTTTTTTTTTTATTACTTTTCTCCCGTCTCTCTCTCTCTCTCTCTCTCTCTCTCTCTCTCTCTCATATTCACATGGGGCTTGGGGTGGGGGTGGGGTTAACAACAGGGGTGTACATTGGCGTCCCCGGCTTAACCCCGGCTTGGTAATCCGGTTATAGGCAAGCCGCTTACCTGACACCAGGAAGGGGGAGGAAGGGAGGGAGGGGGGGGACGGAGTGGGGGGATGACGTGGTGAGAGGGATGGTGAGGGGAGGAGAGGGAGGAGTGAGGGGAAATAGGTAAGACGAGGAAGGATGGAGGAGGGGGTGGGAGGAGAGGTGAAGAGAGGGAGATGGAGTGAGAAACAGAGGGATGGGGTGGTTGGACCTGGGGGTAGAGAGGGGGCAAGGCTAGAGGGAAGGGGAGAAGGGAATGGAGGAAGTGGTGAAGACAATGAGGGGGAGAGGTAGTGGGGGAACTGGAGAAAGAAAGGTAGAGAGGAAGTAGGGGAGGGTGGAGAGCGAGAGAGAGAAGAAGCAGAAAAAGAGGAGAGAGGGATGGAGGGAGATGGAGAGAAGGAGATGGAAATGGTATGGAGAGGGAGGGTGAAATGGTGTTTTAAGGGAGTGGGGAGCGGTGTAGAAGGGGGCGGATTGAAAGAGAGAGAGAGAGAGAGTCTGAGGAAGATGCCAAAATAATTTAGCTTACAGAATCTCACAGTGAATGAAAAATAGAGCAACATAGACTCCATTCGTATGAGTAAAGGAAACTAATCTAACATGTAAACAAATGGTGGGTGAGTGTGTGGGACAGGTTGATGGTCAGGCTGGCGGGGGGTTGATGGCAATGCAGGTAAGTAGGCAGTGGCAGTTGATTGGCGGGGTTATACGGAATATTGAGCCACTAGAAACGTGAGGGACGGATAAGTAGGCTATTTCGTCTAAATGCCTTCAGCCCATCACTTTTCTTCCTCTTCCACACATGTCCCCCGTGATCTTTTGACACTCTGGTCTGTGCAGCTTAACTGCGCCTTGAACTGTCGCGCTAGGAAGTGACGACACAAAGTCCACAAATTTTCAGTGTACTTTGTGGCATCACTTAATAGCACGACCGTACATCGTCTCCACAATTGTAAATACATTTACATTTTGTTCTAAATGCGCGATGTGCTTTAATTGCGCTTGTGCAGTTGGGAGTGATGCAGTTGTGAGTAAAATTGCCCAGAATTATGTTTGCACCCATGACAAAACTTCATTAGCGAGGATAAGTACTTGGCGTCTGCAACCGGAGGCAAATAGGGTATATTTGAGGCCTTAGTTATGGAGAAGAGCACAGCGGATAAACACCTCATGGCATCTTCCTCCCCCCTCTTTACCTATACGTTTTGTTAAACTTTAAAAGATTAACGCCCGTAGTCTTGAAACTGAGGGCAGGGGTTACCCTTCCCGCACCCCGCTCGAAGTGGAAGCTCACACCTTCAACGTAAGTGGTAATCTTGAATGCGGGAGAGCGCACCCCTCTGTGGGTAGACGCGGCAAACAGTTGGTAACACTGATTACTTTTAAAATTCAAAATCTTAAAATAAAAACAATACATATGACAGTTTCTAAAATTCACACACAATTTAATCTGTTAATGTTTGCAATTCTTATCTCTTCAGTTATTAAAGACTGGCATTTGTTCTTAAATACTCTGTATAGGAGTATGCATACGGGATTTGGACAACCTGTGCCGCAGGAAAAATTCGGTGTCAGACATAGATTCAAAGGGGTTCATGCGGTCAGTAATAACCCTACGAATATGCCTTGGCTGGTCATACCGATTTTGACTATATTTCTGCCCCAAATGCTTGTTTTTGCCATTCCTCTCACCCAGAACCCCGAAATCCCACTCCCAAGACACGGGGTGGGGGGGTTAATTTGAAAACCAATCATGAACACCGACAATAAAAGACAAATTCACTCAAATCACAACAAAATACACCAGAAAAATATACTGCCAAGCCACAACAAAATAGTGCGGACTTGTAAAAGCTCACCGAACGCAAACATGAGACTTCGTAATTCAAACTACTGTAACTGGCTGTGCACGAGTCGTCTGTTTAGGTAGCACTCGGCCATTATTTACTGTAGGAATTATTTCACGTACTAATCAAACTAATTATAAAAGTATCATGCACCATATCTATAAACAGCTTGGTAGAAATATTGAGAAATAAAATGGAACTGGATACAGTATCTCATCTGTTTTCGTCTCGTCGTAAATTAACCATCTCCGGAGAAGTGGTGAAGTCTTTTAAAATGATAAAAATATTAAATACTTATTTTTTTCTTTACACAATGTTTTTATCATTAAATTAAAATTTCCATCACACACACCATAAGGTCCTTCAAATTCTACGGAGTTTTCTTTGCACAAGGCTGCTATAATATGACTAAGGGGCATGCGAAGGGGTGCTATGAGACTCTCCGCGGATTCCAGTACTATGCTGTGGTAATCCTCTCCCGTTCACTGGGGAACGCTCTCCCTTTCGTGCTTTAAGACTACCAAAAGATGCGGATAGGGCAAGGTGAACGCCTTCCCACAGTTTAAGACTACGGCCGAAAGTATCGTTACTAAACTGCTGGTGTATTGATGTGCCTCATAGTTTTTTAAAATAAATGTTTTGCAACAATGAAGAGAGTACTTAGGCTTCATGACTGTCTGTAGTGTTGCCATCTAATGACAACAAGCTTTTCAGAAATCACCTCCTAAAGTAAACATATCAGTAGGTAGGTCGGTGAGTTAGCAAGTAAGTTAGATGCCCTATCAGCAGGAAGACACGAAACATTACATAAAGGGGACAAGAAACAGGCAAATGTTTTAGTTATTTGGTAGGAAGGTTGGCGGACAAGTTCACAGATAGAAGAACAGGTAGCTAGGTAAGTAGATAGGCTATAATGTAAGTACAAGGTAAATGGATAAGTAGACAAAGGGATTAGTAGCGAGTACCTGGAGAAAGTAGGTATATAGATAGACAGGTGAGTAAGTGGTTAAACTGGTAAACAGTGGGAAAGGAGATGGATAGGTAGACAGGGAGGGAGTTGGACGGATCGCTGGGGAGACAGGAGAGGGAGGAATGTTGGTAATTAGGTAAGTAAGCAGGTTGGTTTGCATAGTGCAGGTAGGTAAGTAGGTTGGCATGGAGCAAGTGCGTATGTAGTTGGCGAGATAAGAAGGCAAGTGAATAATGAAGTAGGCAGGCAAGTAGGCGATCAAACAAACCGGCGGAGAGGGAGGGAAGTAGGAAAGAGGGAAACAGTGACAGGTAAGCAGAGAGGGAGGAAGAGACGCAGGTAGACAGAGAAGAGGGGGGGGGGAGAACAAGTTGGCAGTTAAGAAGGGAGAAAGATAGGCAAGGAGAGAAGGAAGAAGGTAGGTAGGAGGGAGGGAAGGAAGAAGGTAGGTAGGAGGGAGGGAAGGAAGAAGGTAGGTAAGGAGGGAGGGAAGGAAGAAGGTAGGTAAGGAGAGACGGAAGAAAGTAGGTAAAAAGCGGGATAGGAAGGTGGACAAGGTAGTAGGTAAAAAGAGAGGGAAGTAGTTACATCGAGGATGGAAGTGCGGGAGGGAGATGAGGTAGTTAGAGTCAGGGAAAGAAGGTAGACAGGAAGAGAGGAAGTGAAGTTATGTAGGGAGGGAGGGAGGGAGGGAAACAGATAGGTGATAAGAAAAGGGGAGAGGCAGGCAGGAAGAAAGGGAGGGAAACAAATGAGGAGACAGGGAGGGGACCCATGAATAGATAAACTGGGAGGGAGGAAAAACTGACAGGGGGGAGGCAGGGAGGTAGGTAGAAAGGTAGTTAGTTAGGAAGGGTTACGTACGCAGGGAAGGATAGGGGGAAGACATGTCGGAAAAATGGAAGAAAGCAGTTAGATGGACAGGGAGGGAGGTAGACAGCGAGGGGAGGGAGTGAGGGATGGAGGTGAGGGCGGCAGGCAGGATAATTAAACAGGGGTGCGTGTTGTGCCAATGTAATTATCAGACTTATTAGTCAATTATAATCACTCTTTAGGCTGTAAATTAACTTAAGCTGGACCTTAACAAAAACAACCGCCAGTTTCAAAAACTTAAAAATGAAGTATATTAACCTCTTGAGGATGATTCTTTTGGTTTTACAATGGCGCTTTTGTACTTTGTTCTTGCAACTGAAAAAAAAAAAGAAAGAAAACCTCGGTTTGTGACGAAATTTAAAACAGTTCCATTATTCCCTTTGGTACACTTGCTTTGTGCTTTATTTTATTTCAGTCTTGCCGCCGTTATGCCATGGCTGCTGGGATTGTCAGGTGAATAGGCCTATAATGGTTTGGCGTCAGCGGGAATAGATTGTGGGAGTTATCATATGCCAGTGAGGGGTATTGGCGACAGTATTAACATTGTCAAGTTTCTTTTACTCATGCTGTGCTAAATAGCATCGTCATGAGGTAACTGGAATAATGTACTGGAGTTGCCGCGACCATGACAGGGTTAATAAGCTTTGGACAGACCTCTCATAATGAGTGGGAGAGAAACAATTACCATTAACACTTAGTTGGGTGACGTCCCTCTTATATATTTTAGTTTTGCTACCACTAGACGATTTTATTCAGTGTAGGAGAAACCTACAGGTTTCTAGTCCTGCAGACTTTGATGGAATCTGAAGACAATGATATTAATCAAGTGTGGAGAGAGGCAAAAGAGGTTTTGCATGAGAGTGCTAAGGTTACTATTAAGAAAAAGGGAAAAGCGAGAAGGAAAAAGTGGATGTCAGATGAAACATGGAATGCAATTCAGAAAAGGAAAGAGGCTAAGTTAAGAAGTGAAGAACATGTTGATGGGCAGGTAGTTGAAGTACTTAGAGCAAAGTACTGGAGTTTACATTCTGAAATAAAAAAGACTCGTTAGACGTGATAAGAGGAGACTATATGATGAAAAGGCGACAGAGACAGAAATTAAATTAAGTAAAAATGACGGTCAGAGCACAAGAGCAGCGTATCAGGTGGGACTGAAAAGAGAAGGAAGGAAATACCTGTACGAGATAGAAATGGTACTATGATGACTAAAGACTTGGATATAAAAGGAAGGTGGAAAGAGCACTTTGAATCTGTTCTAAATAGACCAATCCCAGCTGAAGAGGACATTTTGCCAGCCGAGAGAGATTTGCAGATAGAAACAGGGGATATAACTTTGGAAGAGGTAGCAAAATCTATAAAGGAGTTAAAGAATTTTATGGCCCCAAGAGAGAATGGAATATTTCCTGAAATGCTTAAGGTGGAAAATTACGAGTTGATGAATGCGCTTTTGAAACTTTTTAATGTGGCTTGGGATAATGGTGGAATTCCAAAAGAGTGGAAAAATAGAGTGATTATAAAAATACCAAAAAAGGGAGATTTAAGCGTGTTTGGCAATTTGAGGGGGATAACTTTTACACCTGTAGTTGCAAAAGTCTTTTACAAAATCTTGTTGAACAGAATAGAGCCAGTAATTGATAAAATTTTAAGAGAAGAACAAGCGGGATTTAGAAAGGGTCGAGGTTGTAATGATCAGATTTTTATTGTAAGGCATCTGATGCAACAAGCTAATGAGATGAAAATGCCACTTAGTATGTGTTTTGTGGATTTTGAAAAGGCGTTTGATAGTGTTTCACGTGGAGCTATGTTGAAAATTATGAGATTCTATGGTATACCAGAAAAGTTTGTAAATATTATTAGAAGCCTGCATGAAGGTACTTTTTGTGAGGTAATGGTGGGTGGTTCTTTGAGTGATCCATTTGAAGTTAGGTCAGGAGTGATTCAAGGAGGAGTTCTTTCGCCATTGTTGTTTGTTTTGGTTATGGATTATGTTATGAAGAAGGTTATAAGGAGAACAGGTGCAGGAATTAACTGGAAAGAAAATAAGAAGCTGATGGATTTGGACTATGCTGATGATATTGTACTGATTTGCGGAAGTATTTACGAGATGCAGAGGGTGCTTGATTGTCTGGTGGAGGAAGGAGAAAAAGTGGGATTGGTAATAAATTGTGGAAAGACTGAAATTATTAATATGAACGTGGAGAACCAAATCAATTGTGTAATTGGGAATAATGTGAAGAATGTAGAAAACTTTAAATATCTGGGAACGATTGTATCATCTAATGGATCATTAAACAGTGAAATTGAGGAGAGGATTAGACAGGCTTGGCGAGCAGTTGGAATGTTGAAATCTGTTTGGAATAATAATATGCTTTCGGTACATACTAAAGTGAAAATTTACAAGTCCATGGTTAGACCAATTTTAATTTACGGGCATGAGTCATGGTACAGTACAATTGCAACAGATCAGAAAGTATTAGGATTTGAAAATAAAATACTGAGAAGGATTCTTGGGGTAAAGTGGCAAGACAGTTACAAATGCAAGAGTAAGGGATATTACGAGAGTGGAACCAGTTAATGAATATGTGAGACTGTCTCGCTGGAAGTGGCTGGGACACATATGCAGAAAAGAAGGTAGTTTAATACAGGATGTGCCAGAGTGGACTGCTAGAGGAAGAAGAGGTAGAGGTAGGCCGAGAGAAACCTGGTTGAGGACAATGAAAAAAGAAGCAGGAGAGGAGTGTTGGTGGGACCTGAAGGAGATGGCAAGAGACAAATATTGGTGGAGAGAGTTCATTGAGGCCCTATGCATCCCGTGGGGTGCCACAGGAAATGATTGATTGATTGATTGAGGAGAAACCGATGATAGTGAAGATGTCTTGTGATTCTTTGATGACTTCATATCTACTTTAATTCTTGCTCTCACCTCACGAATATCTGTAGCTGTAAGGGAGACATCTTGTAGTTAGTGAAGGAAAGAATACAGGTTGTGCTTAACCCATTATGTTCGCAAAATATCTCCTGAGCTGAATGAAATATTATGTGGATGAAACACACACACACACACACACACACACACACACACACACACACACACACACACACACACACACACACACACACACACACACACACACACACACACACACGTATATATTCAGGCTGAAGAGGTTCAGGGAAGCTTGTTAATGGTTGGAGAAAGTGTGTATTAAAAGTTAGTGAAAAATGTTTAATAGTTTTGTTTATAATTTTGGAAAGCTGATACTCTGCGTGGAATTACTGCCTTGTAGTTTGAGAAGCTTTCAGGCATAGTTTGAGTGTGCAGCTGAGATGAAGTTCCTGGTATGCAGAGAGAGAGAGAGAGAGAGAGAGGATACTTCGTGTTTCTGATATGCAGAGAGAGGGGGGAGGGGGGTGCTGGTGTACTTGCGTGCTTGTTAATGTGTTTGTGATTGTGTTATAATGTCGTGTCTGTGCATCCTGGCACACATGCATACAAGGACAGACAAGAAGCGGATTGAATACAAAGACACAGACACAGCAGAATGCTTGTGTGTGTGTGTGTGTGTGTGTGTGTGTGTGTCGGGCCCGTGGCTGAGAGCGCAATCTTGAGCCAGTCAAAAGAAAGTGAAGATATCTGGAGATGAGACTCTCCATTCAGTCCTCCTCCTAGTTCTCTCTCTCTCTCTCTCTCTCTCTCTCTCTCTCTCTGTTTCTTTAGTTCCCTCCAGTTTCCTTTCCATCCATCGCAGATTTCCTTCCACTCTCCTGTCAGTTATAATCTCACCTATCCTGCCTCACTACTATTCCTCACCCTCCTCCCACTTACATTCCTTTTTACCCAGTCTTCCTCTCACTGTCCTTCTCTCTCTCTCTCTCTCTCTCTCTCTCTCTCTCTCTCTCTCTCTCTCTCTCTCTCTCTCTCTCTCTCTCTCTCTCTTTTTCTAGTCCATATGTTCCTGTCATACTCCCTCCTTCTTTCCTCTCATTGCTCCGCATCTCATCCCTCGCTCTCTTCCGTATACTCGTATAATCGTCCTGTTTCTCTCCTCATTTATTGCTGGATATGGGCGTCGTAACGCGGTGGTATCGAACCGACGCTGCATATTATATAGACGTCCCTCAACTCCTTCCATATCCACTGACTGGTGGATGGTGAAATGCAGAAGACCAACAACCTCATTGTGCAGAAGTAGGGAGGGCAGCTTCAGCCTGCACTCCATCTGGTCACGTTAAGATGAACTAAAGACAAAACTGACAACAAAAAGAACAGCTTTGTTTTAAATATTTTGTATTTGTATGCGTCTTGTGGGAATATACTTGTATGCAGTGTAGTTATAATGTCTGTTTCTATATCCGCATCTATATAATATATACCGGTATACCGTGTGTGTGTGTGTGTGTGTGTGTGTGTGTGTGTGTGTGTGTGTGTGTGCGTGCGCGCGCGCTTGTTTATATTTGCTTACCCACGGTGGTTCCTGCACTATATTAGACTAAAGTATTCTCTGTATAATCTAAAACACGTCTCTAGTGTTGTACGTCTAGAGGTGTTTACAATCAGAAATTTTACTTATATTATCATCAGCATTAAATGGACAGTATAACATCAAAAGCTGTCTTCCTGTATCATATACCTATAATCTGCCTGTCGGTTTATGTAAAACTTTGGACACACTTCACGTAGTGCTGTGTTGTAACGAGTGCTGTGTTGTAATCAGTATCCGATAATCCCCTCAGCACAGTGACGTCATTGGTAATGTATTCTGTCAACCACCACACTATTTTATCACAGTGAAAATGTTAACACAGTAACTAACACTCCTTTCCTTATTTCAGGATGGCGTGTCCGCAACGTCGAGGATAATCAGCGAAATAATAAGGTAGGTAGAAGTTTGAGTAGTACTGTTACGGAGTGAGAGGACGAGGTCGAGGGAGAGTGGGCTAGAGTCTGAGTGGAATGGAGCAGGTTAGTAGCCAGTAGAATGAGTGAGGTTGATTGTTGTTGTTGATGATGATGATGACTAGTGGAGAGGCGGAGGAAGAGGAGATTAACCAGGGGAGGAGGAAGAGGAGGATATTTGGAGACAGGATGAATGTGTTATAACGCGTCCCCGTCCCGGAGGGGCTTGGGGAGGGTATTGTTTTCACTCGGTTTTTCTGTCTGTTTGTGTGACTGTCTGTCTGTCTGTCTGTCTGTCTTTTAACAACTTTACGCGAACACTACTGGTGTGCTTTTGATTAAAATTACAGGGATGATGGGCTATGACCTTCTAATCATCTGATTATTTGGGCCAAGGCCCAGGCTGTAGGCCTAGGCCCCCAAAATATCTATCTATCTATAGCCCGACGCCCTAATCCCGCAAAGGGTGGCCGCAGACAAAACGCCTCCAAGTCGCTCTGTCACCCACCATTTGACTACCCTCCCCCCAACTAACCCCCCCCTCCCTCATATACCTCTCAACTCCATCCCTCCACCTCATCCTCGGTCTACCCCTCCCTCTCCCTCCCTCCACCTCACCTACATAGACCCTCTTAGTCAGTCTTTAATTCTCAAAAAAAAAAAAAAAAAAAAAAAAATTGTCTTAACTCCTCTCAAATTCGTCATAACGACATGAAACCAAAACCAAAAAGGTGCATCTTTTAAATCTGCATCCTATAACATGCCTCATAATATCAGGGGGGTCACCCCCCAGTTAGCGGTAGCGGGGCCAATGTTAGGTGAGTCGGGCCTAAAACTTCATTTGGGCATAAAATCGTCAATTTTCACCCGATTTACACCAAGTTTGATATGTGACATCTTTGACTAGATTATCCTGTTGTGTTACTACGTCAGCAGTAAAATGACTGGCGGGGACGGGTTTTCTGTGCCTCGGCACCGCGTCTTGTTGCTGATGTTATTGCCACTTGGCGCATCTGGACGTGATCTCATTTGGTAGTTGATGATGATGATGGTGCTGGTGGTGGTGGTGAAGACGACGACTGCTTACTAAGTATAACGTGTTTACAGATGAAGTCACGTTCAGGATCTGTCTTGTACTATTGTACTTTATATTTTATTTAAGTTTTTTATTTACAGTCAATTCCAGAACCAGCAATGCGCTGAAAGCCAAGCACGAATGAATAGAAAATGACAGGTTAGCAGAAATTGTCAATCACAAGTTGAATTTACTACTGTATTACTGACGCAGTAGAGCAGTGATGCAAGAACAAATTGGTCCGCATGGTAGGACGTAGGTGTGGAAGTAATGAATATTATATTACAGTACATGTGTGGGGGTATTGGGCTTTGGAAATCGGAATAGTGAGAATGTGATCCAAAATCATTAGAGTGATGAAATGAGGTCTGCTGGTGTATGTTGTGTATATACAGTATATCTGAGGTCGACTGGGTCATTGTTGACCCACGATTTGGTCAGCTGAATTTGCATGTAGTAGGATAACGTATTACTAATACGAGACATAAAATTACTGACCCGTATGATGAGAGTCAGTAGTTGCAGTGCAGTTTGCTGCAACAAAAATAATTAGGCTAAAGTAAATTATTTTCATTACTGTTATATATGCGCGTTAGGTTCTAAGCCTAATTTATGGTTCATTGGAATAGTTCCACATTGATTATTTGTCTTCGTCAGTATACTTGACATTGCTACTAAGTGACTTACCAGTTTTGTGGAAAATGATTGGGGTAATTAATGTCTGTTGTTATCATCACTGTTGTTTAGCTCTTATTCTGTCAGATACTCCACGTGCTGAAGTTCTAAGCATCCCTAGGCAAGTACTTAAAATACATTGTAAAAAAAAGGAAAAAAAAAGGCTGGTGCACATTGTTGCCATCCAGAGGTGCGGTGTTGTTCTTTCACCCATAAATCAGACAAGAGTCTCTCGTCGCGCTGGGAAATGAGTGACGTGAGTGAGGGCCGCTTAGAATTCTGTACAGGTTTATCCTGTTGTTTGGAATTTTCACTGCTTTTTTCTGTAATCTTAATATACAGTTGCTAACAGTAATATTGTTCCACATTATACCTTCTCATGGTTGGACCAACTTGAGTATAATGTTCCAGCATACACCGGACGATTTTATTCAGCCGAAAGTCATAGAAGCCTGAAAGTGATAAGTATTGTTTTTCAGTCAACATCAGATTATTTTAATCAACTGAGAATAAGCCATAGAACCTTGAGTGTTCAGAAACTTTAAATACCGTATATTATAGTATTGGAAAGGCTTTGTTCACTGTCCCGTTATGTATCTAAGAAATTTATCAGAACTTACATCCACAGCTGTACGTACCCCTCTTTGCTCGTGAAACACGTATTGGTGTACCTTTGTATTTTTTTTTCTTACTTGCACTGACTGTGTATCATTCATTCATTTATTTTCCATGTATCTTTTAAAATTAACGGACGTTTGCAAGTTATATTGAGGGAATGTTTATATGTTATCTTTGTCGCTGTTGATTGGATGTAGTGTAGACGACCACACTATGCAAAAACTTTTAGGATTTTTTTTTTCTTTTTGTCAGAGAAAATGAACCAAAAATTGGAAGCCAGCAAAGCAGTTGTTTTCCCCACAAAAAATTGACAGACTGTAAGGATTTGTTAAAGAGAAGTAGGGTGGTTGTGAGAATACAGCCGACTCAGTCAAAAAGTGAGGTGACATGACCAGCTTCCCCCATCGGACCCTCCTCCTGCCCCGAGCACCAGTCGAAGGCATGTAACTGACAAGAACTCACAGAAACTATAAATAAAACTAACAGAAGGTTACCCATCAGACAGACAAAAGCTTGATATGATGCTTTTAAATATCTGTGAATAGCAGAGAGATAGACAGACAGATACGCTTCAAATAGCAGACAGACAGACACACTTCAAAAGATATATTTCTTTTGCGTTCTCTCACGGTTTTTCCCCGATATGCCGTCTCTCGTCCCATTATTTTCTTTCACACTTTCCTAGCCACTATATTTTCGTCATTCAGATTCAGTGGTCAGTCGATAGGTAGATAAACAGATAAGCTGATAGACTGACATAGGTAAACAGACATTGATTGGTATATACACTGACTGATTGATCGATAGTAGGGTAGAAAAATAAGTATATTGATGCTTAATATACATACATACATACACATAACTTACATGCATACATAGATACATATAGCTATACAAATAAATTGGTAGAGCGATCGATAGATAGGTACATAGATAGATATAGATAGAAAGGTAGACGGAAGGATAGTCCGAAGTAAAGACAGACAGATGGATAATTTGATAGACAGACAGTTAAATAGATGATTCTCCCGGGTTCCTGCTGTGAAAGTGAAATGCAGTGTAAATGTTTGCCTTGGTGTGGGTTTGGGAGGCAGGGCTGATTGAGTTGGTGGCAATAATTTGCACACACTTCACGTCAGTCACATAATGTTGACCCGCATTTAGCTTTTCAAATTAGCTCCTTTAATCCGATGGTATCTTTATCTGTTTGTTACTTCTAAACGATTTTATTTAGTTTTTCAAAGGCAAAGCATGGCTGCTTAGCCTGAAATGTTTTTGTTGGGAGGATATGCTTTATTCTGTCGGCACAAAATCTGGGCTAAAACAAGATTTCCAACATTCCTGAGAGATGCAGGATGGTCTCCACACAACTACAGTTCACAGACATGCTTGTATGCAAACTGGATTGATGGCAAATGAACTTAAGAAAACATAAGATCTCAAAATTTGCTTGTCACATGGATTGACGTTTGACCCCATAAATCATCTGAAAATGTCTAAATAAAAGATGAAAAGGGTGTCTAGTTTTTAGGCTTAAGGAGCAGTTTTGCTGTGTTTAAAGCGAACTGGTGAAGAAATAAAGTAATGGCGACAAGTTGAAGAAGAGTGTGCAAGAAAGAAAAAAGAAACGGAGGAAACAGTGTAGTGACCTAATTACCATCCCTCTGTTCTGAATGTTCAGCAGTAGCAAGAAATTAACGCTAGAATGTGATGCTAGTCACGAAGAAATGCTGTGGAAAGAATATATAGCCGTAGTATTATCTTAATTTTGCTAGAGCTGTACCAAGATTAAATAGAATACCATGCTAGTCACGAAAAAGTGCTACGGAAAGGATGTAAAGCTGGTAGCATATCGATCAGTAGTGTACACTTCTCGCGATGCAAATGTCCCGAGTCTAGGGCACGAACTCAATCTGTGTCAGACATTTAAAACGGGTGCTGGTAATATCCTAATAGTAATTAAAACGTTACAACTTTCACATGCGTCACATCCTATAGACACCTCTTCGTATTCGTACATCACCAGCGTAGGGAATGATCAGTTTTGGCTGTTTGCCTCCGTCTGAGGGAAATGCCCATTTTTGCAGTGGACTAATAGGAAATGACACAGATACAGTTGGAATTCTTGTTTACTATGATTTATTGTGGTTATAAGTCGTACACTTCCTCTTGATCTCCCACTTTTTTTTTTTTTTTTACTGCCTGATCTATTTCCTTCCTCTCCTTCATCTCCTTCACTTTCCTTTTCTTTTCGTGTCCCACTCTCTGCTTCTCGCTCCCTCCCTCTGTATCTCGTCGCTCTCTTTTTCTCTCCCACTCCTTCTCCCTCTCGTTTTCTTCCTCCCTCTCCCTCTCCAGCCACCTCATTCCTACAGTCTCTCATTCAGACTCTTACTCTCCATTCGCCCAATATGGCCACAACGCTTCAAAGTATTTCTCTTTTTCGCTTCACATAATTCTGCAGCAGCTTTTAAATCCT
>NC_137011.1:33745511-33770511 GCF_032717465.1 Coenobita brevimanus
AAAAAGTAAATGTAAGGAAGGAAAATAGACAGATGAAACAAGTGATTAAGTAAAAAGAGGAAATAAAGGAGAATTAAAAATGTTAGGGACAGAAAGAAGGGTAGATTAAGGAAGTAGAGAAGACTTAAGGAGTAGCAAGGTGAGGGGAGGATGGATTAAAGAGGAAGGAAAAGAGGGAAGAGAGGCAGGAGGCGGAAGAGTGGAGGGAAGATTATGAGGATGGGAATAAATGAGGAAGACGAGGAAATTAGAGGATTTAAGGATTAAGGATTTAAAGTGATGCGGATGCTTGATAGAGACAAAGGGAAACTAAGTTACGGTTGATCGATGAACTGACATACATACATACAGTACATACCGTACATGCATATGTACACAGACGAACATACATACATACATACATGCGTGCATGCATATATACATGCATGCATACATACAGGCACGTATTTGTACGCATTTCCATACATGTATATAATAATGTCAGTATGTACGGTGCGTATTTGCATGTACATGTATACATGTACGGTAAAGGAACAGGTGAAATGATGAGACAACGAAAATACGGTAGATGGGTACAGTGATATATATGCTTGTGTACGTGTATGCATGTATGTATGTTTGTATGAAAGTGTGTTTATTTACGTATCTGTGCATATATGGGCAGACCAGCACACAACAACAGACAGACCAACATACGTCTACGTAGACAGGTGGTTAAACAGGTATGTAGACAGAGCACCAAGTTTGTATGTAGTGTGAACAATAACCAAGGAGAGAATAGCCTAACGAAAGAAAAGAAGAGGTGGAAATGAGACAGAAACAGAAGTGACAGATACAGTTAACTAAGAGAGAGAGAGAGAGAGAGAGAGAGAGAGAGAGAGAGAGAGAGAGATTTAGGGGAGGTGTGACAGAGGCTGTAAAAGGTAGAGAAGGATTTAAAGAAGATAGAGAATGATGAGATCAGTGGGAGAGAGAGAGAGAGAGAGATTTAGGGGAGGTGTGACAGAGGCTGTAAAAGGTATAGGAGGAGGTAAAGGAGGATAGAGAGTGATGAGAGGAAGGGAAAGGCGAGAATGAATTGAGGCAGGAAACCGTAGAATGAGAGTGTGGGCGAGGACGATAGGGAAAAGCTAAAGGCAAGGAGGGGCGAGACGGGATAAGGTATGGAGGGAGGGAAGGAGGGACGAGGAGAGAGGGGAGCGAATGGAGAGAGTGGGAGACAAACCCTCATTAAGGGTGTGTGACATTAATTGAGGCAAGACACTGTTATGGTAATCCACCCTACCCTCCCTTACACACACACACACACACACACACACACACACACACACACACACACACACACACACACACACACACACACACACACACACACACACACACACACACACACACACACACACACACACACACACACACACACACACACACACACACACACACACACACACACACACACACACACACACACACACACACACACACACACACACACACACACACACACACACACACACACACACACACACACACACACACACACACACACACACACACACACACACACACACACACACACACACACACACACACACACACACACACACACACACACACACACACACACACACACACACACACACACACACACACACACACACACACACACACACACACACACACACACACACACACACACACACACACACACACACACACACACACACACACACACACACACACACACACACACACACAGCCTCAAAAGTTGGCGGAGTGGGATTAAATTTGTGTAGTGAATCATGTATGAGGGAGGGAGAGGAGAAGAGGAAGAAGGAAGCGTGGAGGAAAAGAAGGGAGCAGGGGAAAGAAGGAAGGAAAAAAAAAATACGGATGGAGGAAAAGGAAGGAGAGGAAAGGGTGGAAGGTAGAGACAGAGGTTATGAAGAGTAAAGAGAAAGGGGTGGGGGGAGAGAAGAGGGAGAAAATGATATATGATAAAATGAACCGAGGCAGGGAGAGGGAAGAGATGAGGAAAGGCAGTGAGAAGAATAATTACAAAGGAGTACCAAAGATACAAGCCAGTGACCTTTTCTTTTAACTTTACGAGGGTTTTTATCGCGGTAAATTTTACAACTAACATGATTATTAAATGCGTCAAAAACAGGTACAACAAAGCAGGAAGAAAGGGTTTGTAGAAGGGAGCGAGGAAGAATAGAAGCCATGAAGACAGAAACGAATAAATGAATGATGGAAGCAAGAAGGAAAGTGAAGGAGTGAATAACATCAGTGCAAGTAGAAGGGAGAACAGTATGATGGAAGAGACTACAGAGGAGGTTGAATGGGACATGATAGAAGGAAGCAGAAAAGGGGGAAAAAACTAGAAGGAAATTAAAATGAAGGCGTGAGGGAAATGGAAAGGAGAAAGGTATCGAAGTACAGAATTGGAAGAGAGAGAAAAATACAAGATGAGATAGAAAGAATAGAAGGAAGGAAGAAATGAGAATATCAAGCTGAAGGAAAGGGAGAGGATAAAAAAAAAACAGGAAGAGGGATTGGAGGTAGGGAGGAAAGGCGGATATATGAACATGGGAGATATAAATGATAAACAAAAGGGAACAGGAATAGCAGGAATTGGGAAAGAAGTGAAAGGAGAGGAGGTAGGAGAAAGGCATGAATGAGGGTGTGAAGGAAATGAATGCGCGGGAGACAAAGGAAGGAGGTGAACGAGATGAGAAGGGAAGGAAGGGTTGAAGAAGTTGGAGGGAAGGTGTATTTATAAAATTGGAGAATGTATGATATAAGAATCGAGAGAGAGAGAGAGAGAGAGGGGGGGGGAGAGAAATGTTTATGTATCAATGCAAAACCTCGTCCATAGGCACACACTGATAGTGGAAAGGAAAATGGAAGGAGTCACAGAGCAGGAGGCAGTGACTGACTTGGTGTGTGTGGGTAAGTGACTGGGCAGGGAGACTTTGAACACACAAGTAGATACAGGAATGGGGGGAGCCGTTTCCGAGCAGACGACTAGATGCAGTTAAGAAGAGACTAACTTTAGTGAAAGGAGTAATGAAGGGTGAATCCAACCTTCCCAGCCCGAGAGGTCTCACCTAAGCTGAATAACATGGTCAGGAGACAGTATTAGTGTAATATACAAATACTTCACTGAGGGAAGTGGTTATGCAGTGTTATTAAATATTAGGGGAACAGTGGCAGTCCGTATGTAGATACCGGGATAAAGAGGAAGCTGATGAAACTAATATGGGGGATGAAAATAAGAGGATCATGTATAAGTTACAGAGGTTAACCCCTTAAGTCCGAAAACATAATTTATATTCCGTTGTTGCTACTGCCAGACTCATTCTTCAGCAGTTAGAGAAATAGGCTACTTTCGCTGAAGGGACTGATGAAGGAAGCATCAAAACCGCACAGTTCGAAAAGTCAGTCCTAAGCCCAATAAAATCGTTCGGAGACAGCGAGAATACATTGATAATACGGAATAAGACTGAAGGGATTAAGAAGATAAATAATGCACATAAATAAACAGAAGCACGCTACGCATTATTTGGGAGGTGATATGCGGTGCAGGGGAGGAGGTGTGTGGTGTAAGAAAAGGACTGGAAGGAAGGAAACTGATGAATTGAGGAGCTGAGAAAAGCCATGGATGCACAGAAGACAGTGAACAGTTGTGGACAAAAAATGGCGTAATATTTCAACTCTTATACTTGGCACTTTCCTTTGCTGGCTGTTATCCCTAAGCTGAGAGAGGTTTTTTTTATACTAGTCCACCCATAGATAATTCTCTTTGTACGATGCGTTAGGGAGAAAAATGACGGATCTGTCCCACGTGTGAAGTAAGTGTAGTTGAATAGTAGGCAACTTTGGAACATGACTGTACAAGGAGTGGTTGGGGAGCTGATGAAATGGAGAGGAAGAAGAAGTGGGCGAACGTGTGTAGGAGGAGGGTGGCGAGGAGTGGCAAGAATGAGTGGAGAGTGAGTGAGTGATGAGTTTGGGAGAAAGTTTGGTAGTAAGTGGTGGTACTGTTGTGGAAGGGACTCAGGAAGGTCAGAGGTGGAAGTGGGTGGTGTCTGGGTTAACATGTCCACCTGGCAGCTGGATGCTCGAGCTGGTCTGACTCTCGAACATACATCGTTTTTCCATTGGGATTGTTCAAACAGTAGTACATTTGGAGTCCTGGCTGTACGATCTGCCATATTTGGTGGAGGATTATGTGGGTGTAAATCTAAAAAAGAATTAATGTTTGAGAAACGCGTTGGGTAATGAGAGAGCCATGGACGCAAACTTTTTGAGATTAAATCATCATCATCATCATCATCGCCGGTGATATTCGTGTCGTACCCCAACAAAGCCACATTGCCGCTGATTGATGTACCTGAGGTATTACCAGGCTATGTTAATAGTGGTGATGAGTCATAGTGCAATAGACTGCCGGCAACGGATTACATCTCTCCCTCAACATAATGGTAATGGCTGTGGATGTTATAGCTAGTTTGGTTATGTTTAAGCATTTTGGCACTATTATTATTATTATTATTGTTATTTATTATTATTATCATTATTATTATTATTATTATTATTATTAATTATTATTATTATTAATTATTATTATTATTAATTATTATTATTTATTATTATTATTATTTATACTACTACTACTTCTACTTCTGCTACTACTACTACTACTACTACTACTACTGCTACTGCTACTACTACTACTACTACTGCTGTTGTTATTATTACGAATATTAGTTTTGTAGCAGCAGCAGCAGCAGCAGTGGTAGCAGCAGTAGCAGCGGTAGTAATAGCAGCAGCAGCAGCAGCTGCAGTAGTGGTAAGAGTAGCAGTATCATGATCATTAGTTTTTTTTTATTTTGGCTGTGGTTATTGTAGTTAATTTTTATCATTACCCGTACTTCATTTATAAAGTTCTGACTTCAGATATTACTATTTTTATTGAATTTTTATAACTGGCGTTGGAGATTATTTTGTGTACTATCATAATTTCATTTGTATGTATTTCGACATAAATTTTGTGTTCATTCTACATTATATTGCCTGCTGTAGATACTGTAGCTGTCATTTTATTTATTTATTTATTTTTTCAGTTAGGTTGTGGAAGTTATGCTACATTAAATTTTTGTCATACATTTTTTTTTTTTAATTTTCATCATTCTACTTTCACTCAGGCTATGCATATTACATTTTATCGTTTATTATAAATATACATTTGTTACTCATATAAAGGCCTTTTAACATATATTTTCCTTCTTTTCGGTCTACCTCTTTGCTAATCCTGCTCGTGGATTTTTTTTTTTTTAATACCTGTGTTTTAAATATTGGCAATGGATATTATGGTATATAATTTTTTGTACGTATTGATTTTTTCATTCTGCAATATTTATCATTCTAGTTTTGTATATTGCAGTATTTTTTTTACCATCCATCCATCCATCAGCCAATCCTACGTTGCCCCAGGAGGAGCGTAGGACCCCGGGGCTAGGCAGTTGGTCCTGACATTTTTTTTTACCATTATTCATTTTTATCAAACTTGTCTTTAATTGTAATACACCATTACTACCATTCTTAATTATATATATTATTTTAAATGTTAATAATACATTTTGTGTATAATCTATCATTCAGGATGTGCTGTGTATTATATATTTAGTTATTTTTATCATTCTCTAGTTATATCGTTATGACTGGCCATTAAAGTTTATTTGTTATGGTACGTTTTACATAATTCGGCGGGTTTTTTTTTCCTGAGTTTTGTTATAAATTTTCTTTGTGGGTATTGCTATCATCATCAGTATTGTAGTTTCTTTAAACTTTATCTTTCCAGTGGTAATAAAGGATGCCTTTTTTTTTTCTTTAATTGTGGTAACTGTAGGTTTGGGGGAGGCGGTGGCAGAATCGGTAGAGAGTCTACCTGCATTCCTGATGGACCCAGGTTCGAATCCCAGCTGGGGCAGGGAATAGTTTAAGGATTTGAATTTCATAAAACGCTGACTTTTCTGATCTACCAGAGGCCCCCGCTAATACCAGTACACCAATCCTGTATGAGACAGCCCTAGCATGTATTCAATATGGACGGTGGGTGTTAGCGCCGAAGTGGTGACACGTGGAGATGGAGGTGAACTACTGGGCCCCAAGGAGAACTACTGGGACTTGGGGATAGGCCCTGAAGCCTTTGCCCAGAGTCTGACCCGTAAAAAAAAAAAAAAAAAAAAAAAAAAAAAAAAAACGCCTTACCGTTAAAATCATACTGGCTGCCTGTCATACTTTTTTTTTTTTTTCCCAACGTTCAGCATCATCTGTTGTTGTGGCTGTGGGTATTATAATGTGATCACTTTTAGCGTGACACGTACAAGCAGTTATTCATAATAGTAGGTGACATTCATGAGGGCAAAGAAGTATAGCTTAGAAGTGCTGCCGCTGTATTTAGTGTGGGATTAGGTCAGGCTTACAATTCGGTAAAGAATGGCAGCGTTGTGGCCATGGGCAGCATAAGTTGTTTTGACACTTGATCTTCAGTCTTTGAGGTATTTATGACAAAATGATACAACTACAGCAAGTATTCATGCCCACCCTGATATCTGCCATCAGTATAGGTGGCACCGTCACGCACATTTCATGAATAATTCCCAAGCATGGCTGCTGGCAGGTGCTGAGCAATTATATTCTGTCGGTATTATGATGCCGGAGCGCGCTACAGCAGTAAAATTATACGTGTACAGAAATAATAAAAAACCATATTAGTAATCATGGTTAAGTAAAGTGTTGTGTTTTGCTTAATAATGATAATAATAATAATAATAATAATAATATTGATGATGATGATGATGATGGTGAATATGATCACAAAAACATGCAAATATGAACACTTGCGAGGTTCAGTGTCACAAGAGCTCAACACGCATATACGTGTAAGATGAAAGAAGAAATCACACAGGAGGTACCTGAAGCCCCTCAGAACCCACCAGAATACAGCCGTAGAAAATGTTAAGTTGGTGCGGGTGTTACATTTGTTGGATGTTGCCTGCACAGTACCTGTGTTTGTGTGCCACCTACAGTGACAAGGTTTGGCAGGGCCAGGACAGCCAGTATGTGTTTGTTATGTCTGTGGTTAAAGCTGAGGATTTATGGAGGCAGTATTAATGCTGGACTACCTCATTAGCAAGATAAGGCTTTCTTTAATATGTGCATCCACCTCTGTAATATTACCTAACTCTTTGTCTGTCTGTCTGTCTGTCTGTCTGTCTGTCTGTCTCTCTCTCTCTCTCTCTCTCTCTCTCTCTCTCTCTCTCTCTCTCTCTCTCTCTCTCTCTCTCTCATAGAGTTCGTCCAGTGAGAGTGGTGGCACTGAGAGCATAGCTTCGTTACAGTTAACTTTTACTGCTATTGTGCTTCTCTCTCTCTCTCTCTCTCTCTCTCTCTCTCTCTCTCTCTCTCTCTCTCTCTCTCTCTCTCTCTCTCTCTCTCTCTCTAAACCTTAAATACCTGAATAAATCCACTCTAACATACCTGTATGAGCGTCCTATAGTAACTTCATGTCAGTTTGGTACTGTTTGACTGTATGTTCTAGCCTAACTTAACCCAGTCCAACCTTTCCTAATTTAATAACTTAAGCTAAATCTCGCTTGCCCTTAGTGAATTTTACCTGAACTTGACCTTATCTCACTTCGTCCTACTATACCATACCTCACCACACTGTACCACATCACACCACAGCCTACCCCGCCTCGCCTCACTGCACATCACACACCTGTCCACCTCACCTCACTGTACATTACATCACACCACAGCTTAGCTCTCCTCACTGCGCATCACATCACACCCCACCTCTTCACCTCGCCTCACCACACCACGTATTGCATCATACCACGCCTCGTCTCACCTCACCTCACCTCATCCCACGCAGTCATAGAGCTTTGTATATGCGACTGTATATGCGATGAGCACAAAGTGTGTTAAGTATTTAGCGGTCATCCAAGCCCCGGTGATGTATGCTAATGTACCGCGTGATAAGTAGGCAAAATTGATACATATATGACTCCAACTTTCATAATCCTTGTGCCAGAGTACTTTTTAGGCTTTTTTTTTTTTTGCATGTTAATCAAAACTCTGCTCATTAAGTTAAAAAAATGTTTAGGTGATAGGTCGTAAGATTAATGTTATGCAGTTTGATGATATGGATTGAGGTGGATATGATTATTTTTACATTTTTAGTTTTTTCTATTTCTTCTGGGCAGGTAAGGGAGGTGTAAAGTCTTGTTGCATGAGTATTGATTATTTAGTTTGAGAAGGCTGTGATTTTTAGCCGTTTTATAATTATAGTAGATGCTTTTGTTATTTTTATTGCCATGTTTTGTTACTGTTTAATGATTTTGTCCCATTTTTCGGTAGAAATAAGAAAGTTATTAGTACTGATGTTATTAATTGTGGTAGATGTGAATTTTGTAAATTTTCTTTGCTTTTATTGCACAAATTTTTTAAAGTTTTCTGTTATCTTCTCCACAGGAAAGGGGAAGCTAATTAGTGGAGGCAGGTGTGGTGTCCAAATCTTTACAGGACAGGTGAGTGTGACTGCGTCGTGAGTTTTGTTGTAGCCTGAGTGAATCTGCTCATGTTGGGTCTCTCTCTCTCTCTCTCTCTCTCTCTCTCTCTCTCTCTCTCTCTCTCTCTCTCTCTCTCTCTCTCTCTCTCTCTCTCTCTCTCTCTCTCTCTCTCTCTCTCTCTCTCGTTATAAACCGGTAGTAAAAGTTGCGGTAGCGACGGCATCGGCGTCCTAATACCTAAATGGTAATGGATGTAGTGATACTACTACTACTACTACTACTAATAATAATAATAATGATAATGTAATAATAATAATAATTATCCATCCATCCATCATTTAATCCAGTGTTGCTCCATGAGGAACGTAGGAGCCTGGGGCTAGGCAAGTTGATCCTGACATGTAAGATGAGTAACCAGCCTCACTCATCCTTGAGTGGCATTACATGAGCAATAAACCCCAACCATCTCTTGAATATAAACCTGCACAGCGTAAATCCGATTGGAGCGCCTTAATTGCCCGCTAAACCACCAGGCGCCATAATTTGGTTATATGGTTACCACCCAACGTATTCAGTGGTTTCCTGGTGTACAGGAAACCATTTGGCTTATCACTTAGTGCAGAGTCACCCATAGGCAGAAGGAAGAGGAAAGATTGTAGGTAAGAGTGACAGAAAAAGAAGCATGGAAAGAAGGAAGGAAGAGAGGAAAGGGCAGGCACCCGAGAGCAGCAGAATAATAATAATAATAATAATAATAATAATAACAAAATTAGTGTGTGTGTGTGTGTGTGTGTGTGTGTGTGTGTGTGTGTGTGTGTGTGTGTGTGTGTGGTTAGGTCACTGTTTGTTGTTTGTCGTGGCATTTGGAGGCCGAGGGTAGGGGTAGATAATCGCCTTGTTTACATAAGGCGATAACACATTCACTTTTGATTTTCAATGAGTCGCTAGCCATTAAACGTGTGTATGCAATGTATAGTACACACACACACACACACACACACACACACACACACACACACACACACACACACACACACACACACACACACGTCAGACAGTGGTTGTGTGTGTAGTGGTAATCACACACGTGTATCAACGGGTGTACTGATACGTACTGGCGATTTGTTCACTGGCCACAATACCGTCTTTACCACCATGACGTCTTTTGCGTATTATACTGGATTGCTTAATTCTTTCACTTCCATGACTTGCATTTTTTCTTTTTTTTCCAATTTCAATCAACTTGGGAGTGGCTTTTCTAACTAGCGGGGTTAGATACAGCCGCTATTAATCCGTTCACAACTGGAGATCTCTTGTAAGCTCAACGATACTGGATGGTGATGGCTTAATTAAGATTATAACAAAGTTAAACAGTGAAGGAATACTGATTCAATTCGATGACGTTTATTTTATTCGTATTGCCACATTCCAATTTGATTTTCACCTTTGCTGAAGGTATATATTCAGAAGTTGAAACAGCCACTTTAAATACTGTAGTGAGTGATGTAATAGATACAGGTAGTCAGAAAAATGACGTGCAGTAGTAATTTACATGTTCTGGTTCTTCTTCTGCGGCTCCCTCCTCTCTTCTCTTCGCTCCTCCTCCTCCTCCTCCTCCTCCTCCTCCTCCTCCTTCTCCTCCTCCTAATCATTTTATTATTGTCAATATTATTTTACGTTCGAGAATACGAGGCGGGGGGGGGGAGTGGTAGTCCCCTCTTGCTCACGAAAAATTGTTTTTCAGGGGGAAAACTCTGATTTTTCAGGGCGGATGCTTCTGATGGTGTACTTGTACCTTTGAGAGGAAGGTTAGTTTAAGCTGCTGGAATCGTCGCATTATTAAGAAGGTATTCTCCCTAGTGTGTGTCAGTAAACTGATTTGTTTTGGGTTTGATCTGATACCTATTCATTACTCACCAGCAGTTTTTATGTGAATACAAATATTAACAAAGGATTTAGACACACACATTACTTACACGTCAATTACTTTTATATATACTCATCTCTTTCTCCCTCTATCTCTATCTCTCTCTACCCACTCTGCCCCCCCTTCCCCCTAGCATCAGTGAGTCAGCGGTGTCGGCGCCAGGGGGCCACGGCGCCAGACTCTCCATTCCTCTTGTGACGTCACCCCCACCCCCACCACCCCTGTCTTCCTCCACTACCAGCACCTTGCCATATCTTCCCTTCCCCTACCTTAGACCTTACCTTTTTTTTTTTTTTTTTTTTTTTTACGCCAGGTATCCCCGAAGGGCTAAGGCGTTGCCCCTGGGTTGAGGACTTTTGGACTGGAGCGTGTAGCATTTTATGACCGGATGCTCTTCCTGATGTCTACCAATGACCCTTGGGTAGATTCGATCCTCTGACCCTTCGGTCAGTGCGGAGAGCCACGGCTGCTACTACTTTCCCTTCCTTATCTGACCTTTATTTAATCTTGCCTCGTCTAACCTCACTTCACTCTGCTTCCTGTTACTTTTCCATTTTTCGCCCCATTGGCCTCACCTCACCTTGCTTTCCCTCAAGCCGACCGCACAAGTACACACCTTACCTTACCTTACCTTAGTTAATCTTGCTTTACTTAACCTTGCCTCACTTAAATTTGCCTCAGTTGACCCCACTTCTATCTATCTATTGCCAGACGCCTTAATCCCGTAAGGGATGGCCACAAACAAATCGCCTCCATGTTGCCCTGTCCCTTGCTATTTCACTGCCCTGCTCCCAGCTCAGTCTGCCTCTCCATGTGACTCCATATGCTCCTCTCAAGTAACTCATTTCCACTGCTCTCAATCTTCACTTGTGTCCCTCCAACAAGGTCCAAGCTTCACACCCACACGTTAAGATTTGGTATCACAACACTGCCATGCAGTAAGTTTTTCACTTCCATGCTCACTTCCCTATTTCTTATCACTGCTTTCACAGGATCAGCAACCTTTCTTCCTTGTTGTCCCCTTTCTAGCACTTCACCCTCTAAACTTCCATCCTTACTCATCACGGTACCCAAGTACTTACACGCAATCACATTTTCCATTTCCTCCTTATCCAACCTCACTGTACATTCAGTGACTTTATTTCCCTCGAAGACCATAACTTTACTCTTCCCTAAATTCACCTTTAGATTCCGTTTCTTACACACTCTCCCAAACTCATTCACCAAGCCTTGCAGCTCCCCTTCGTCTTCACTTAACAACACAGTATCATCTGCTAATAACAGTACAGGGAGTTTCCAAACACTGCCCTCTCTCATTAGGGTCGCTTCAACATCCAATGCGGTACCTTGTATCTCCTTTATAACCCCATCCATATACAGATTGAACAACCATGGAGACACGACACATCCCTGTTTCAATCCAACATTCAAATAGAAAAATTCACTCAGTTCACTGTCCACACGCACTGCAGCCTTAGCATCCTCTTACATACTCTTCACGGCCTTCAGCGACTCCCCATCTACTCCATATATTCTTAATCCTTTCCACAATCCTTGTGTATCCACCCTGTCATATGCTTTCTCCAAATCCATGAAGGCCGCATACAACTTCTTTCCTTTCTTTAGAAACTTTTCCGCTAAAGACCAAAGAATGAATATCTGATCTACACAACCTCTTCTCTTCCTAAAACCTCCCTGTTCTTCTCTAATTCCTCTTTTTTTTCCCCAACTGTGTCAGTAAGTATCGTCCCATATACTTTTCCTATTACATTAAGAAGACAAATGCCCTTATGATTACCACACACTTCTTTTTCCCCTTTTCCCATCCTCCGGGACTTTACCTTCCTCCCAGACTAATCTGCACATCTTCCACATCCATTCTACTACTATCTCTCCCCCATGCATCAGCATTTCACCACACTCGCCATCAAATCCCGGAGCTTTCCCTATTTTGACTTTCTTCATTGCTTCTACAACTTCCGTCCTATTGATTTCGTCCTCTCTTCTCACAATCCTCCATCTCCCAGCCATTCTCCAGCCACTTCGCATTACTTTCATTCTGTATGTTCAATAATTCCTTAAAGTGCTTTCTCCATCTGCTCACTTTTTCTTCCTTCTCCACTAGTAATCTACCATTTTTATCTTTCACTCCCCGACCAACTTCTTTAATACCCTATCTAACTCTTCTTACCTCATTCCAGAACATTTTATTACATTCCCTCCACTTTACACTCAAATTCCTTCCAAATTCCTCATCCACTCTCTTCTTACTCTCTCTGCTAATCTTTTCACCTCTCTCTTCCTCTCTGCATATAACTCTCTTCCGTCTCTCAACTTCCTCCACACCCCTGTTTCCCATCCACTCACGAAATGCATTCTTCTTTTGTGCCACAGCCTGTCTCGCCTCTTCATTCCACCATGCTGTTGCTTGCACTCCTTTTCAATTTATTTTCACCTCACACACCACCTCACTTTCTGTTCCTTGCACTCCCTTTCTTTTTCTTTTCACCCCACACACCACCTCACATGCAGCACAGAAATATTTTGTGAATATCTTGCACACACCTTCCACGTCCCTCATCTGCTCCAAATCATATTTACCCAATCGCTCCTCCACTTCTCTCTTATATTCTGCCTTGACCTCACTTGCTAATACTTAATCGTACTTAACCTTGCCTCAGCTGGCCTTACTTACTTAATCTTACTTAACCGTGCCTCTGTTGACCTTACTTAATCGTACTTAACCTTGCCTCTGTTGACCTCACTTACTTAATCGTACTTAACCTTACCTCTGTTGACCATACTTACTGAATCGTACTTAACCTTGCCTTTGTTGACCTTAATTACTTAATCGTACTTAACCTTACCTCTGTTGACCATACTTACTTAATCGTACTTAACCTTGCCTCAGTTGACTTTACTCACTTAATCGCACTTAACCTTGCGTCTTTTGACCTTACTTAATCGTACTTAACCTTGCCTTTGTTGACCTTACTTAATCATACTTAACCGTGCCTCTGACCTTACTTACTTCATCATCATCATCATCATCCGGACCTCCTTGCCCACCCTAGGGCAGGGTGAGGAGTAGCTATGTCTAGACAGCCCAAATTTGCCCTTCATTCATCATTCAAGCCCCTGGAATCCTGGCTTAATCGGATGCGCCAAAAATATTCACCTCGTTCAGTAGCTTCACATAACTTTATCCGATTGAGTCAATCAAGACGCTGCCGCGTTAAAAAGGGGTGCCAAATCCCTGATCATGCACTTCTCACAACACTCATCCAGCCAGCTCGATCTCTTGTCAGTTTCCTAGCCTAACCGACTTCCAAACCTCTCTTCCTCACACACTCATCCACTATATCTCTCCACCTTTTCCTTGGCCTGCCTTGCCTCCTTCCTCCTTCAAATTCGCTCAGATATACCTTTTTCACTATTCTGTTGTTATGCATTCTCTCCACTTGATCATACCATCTCAGTACACTCTTCGATTCTGGTGTCCACAGACTTCCTCACTCCACATCTTTCACGAATCACATTATTTCGTATCCTATCCACCCTCTTTACTCCACATGCATTCCTCAACTGTCCCATATCCACTCTTCTCACTCTTGACTTTTCATTTTCATGTCACATCATAGTCATACATCCATAAGTTAAAGTTGGCACTAACACTCCTTCATATAAGCCTCTTGCAGCTGCAACACTCAAGCCTCTTTTTCTTATCAAGGCCTGCATTGCACCAGCTACTTTCCTTCCTTGTGTCACTCTACTTTCCACTTAGTTTGCACATTTTCCTCTCTTTCTATCACTGTACCCAGGTATTTGAACTCTCTCACCAGTTCTAGTCTCTCTCCATTCACGGTAACATCGCACTGGGAGTCACCTTACTTAATCTTACTTAACCTTGCCTCTGTTGACCTTGCTTAATCTTACTTAACCTTACCTCTGTTGACCTTACTTAATCGTACTTAACCTTACCTCTGTTGACCTTACTTACTTAGTCGTACTTAACCTTGCCTCTGTTGACCTTACTTAATCTTACTTAACCTTGCCTCTGTTGACCTTACTTAATCGTACTTAACCTTGCCTCTGCTGACCTTACTTAATCGTACTTAACCATGCCTTTGTTGAACTTACATTCTTAATCGTACTTAACCTTGCCTTTGTTGACCTTACTTACTTAGGCTAATCGTACTTAACCATGCCTCAGTTGACTTTACTTAATCTTACTTGTTGCCTTAAGTTGACCTTACTTAAACGTACTTAACCTTGCTTCTGTTGACCTCACTTAATGGTAGTTATCTCTCTTACTTCATCATACTTAACATTGCCTCAATTCACTTCTCTTACTTAATCGTCCTTAACCTTGCCTTAGTTCACTTCACATGCTTAATCTTATTTAACCTTGCCTCAGGTAACCTCGCTTTACTTTATCTCACATTATCTCACTTATTTTACTCCTTCACCCACGCCACTTCTGACGTCATCCACTACCGTCTCCTACTCGCCCACCACCGTACCTTACCGTGTCTTTTCTTGCCATGCCTTGCCTTTCTTTACTTTACATACTCGTGTCTCACCTAATTTTACTTCCCTTGCCGTGGTTCACATATAACTTGCAGACTGCATTACTTCTATGAAAACCTGTTTGGTACATTTATTTTGCCATCATGAATGAAATTGAACATTCATTCCTAGTATGAGAAAACTGATATATTTCACTGCAAATGTCCTGATACTATAGTAAAAAAAAAAAAAATAGTGCCTTTATATCAGGTAGCATCAACCCTTTCAGCCCCAGTACTTTAAATCATAATTCAGTTACTCCTAAATGATTTTAGTCACATTACAGTATACATTGGAACTGGAGGGGTTAGGTACAGCCTTCATTTACCCTTTTTCACCTATGGCTCTCCTTAACTGGAAAAGTATGGTTTGGTAGTAGCACCAGTAAAATACAAAGATACGTTATGATACAGATGCGCTTAACTGTGCGGATATTGTCACCCGTATACAGTGATTACGGTACCTACGGCGCCGGAGAGGGACGCCTTCCCGAGATGGCACCGATGCACCCGGACGGAAGAACTGCCCGAATTCCTAAGCGTCCCTCAAGTCCCTTCCCCCCCCCCCTTCCCGAAAAGAGAATAGTAAGCTGCAGTGTTGTTTTCCTGCGGTCCACTGGATTCACGTCCAAGTGGGCCTGGGGGTACAAATAATAGTCTACCTGCTTTACTACGGCCAGTAACATCTGCCTTGTTGGTGAATATTTAATTAATCATGTATGGATAATAACCTTTTTATTTATTGGACAGAAATTGCAGAGCGAAAGTTAAACCTTGCAAAATACAGGCTGTTTATACCTGATATTCACTGCCACTGAATACATACCGTATTACCCTGAAAATTGTTTTCCCAACACAGTACTTCCTCATTCCCAGTTTCTGCGTCTTGCAAATCTCATAATTAGGTAGGAAAGTTGATGATGATGATGATGATGATGATGACGATGGACAATAATCGTAAGGGAACTCCTAATCAGAGAGCTGCTTTATCTGGGTCGTGTAAAGCAACAAATAATGTCTGCTGAGCCTGGACAACTGAAGTCAGAAGGCTATAGCGATGCTTCACTTGATGTATTCAGTTGATTAGTCGATAGGCTCAGATTTAATGCTGATCCGGCCTTTAATTACGATACTGGCCAGTATTTACAAAGGCTTTACTGACGCGTTAATGACAGTGAAGTAATATTTTTGTTTTGTTTTGTGTAGCGTTTCCTCCACCCAACAAATTCCACTTGCAGTACCCTACAGTTTCCACTTACTATAACCTTACCCATCGTACTACCTCTATAGGTCGGCTGACTCAGTGTCGTATATCTACAGAATCCTTTGATAACTAGTTCCGTTTCTTGTCTCTTATTTCGGCTAACATCTAACTATCTTATTATGTTCAAGTGAACCGTAAGCTCTCAAAAATGGTAAAAACCATCTCGGTCAAAGTTTGGCCCCCCCCCAAAAAAAAAAAAAAAAAAAATCGAACTTTATTTCAGTTTTATGACGGGCAGTAATATTTATCTCAAAGAAATCCGGCAGGCAAATACTTAAGCCGTGAGCACACGGGGACATATTCGAGCAGTAGCAATCGGAAAGGCACCAGCAAGAGCAGTGATATTCTTTCAGAGGTAGTCACATGAGCCCTTCTAGCATAACGAGGAAAAAAACAAGCGAGTGTCATCATGCGAGTCTGACGAATGATCGTAATTTCCTATTAAATTTTACAGATACACTCCTCAGTACAGTGATGATAAACGCCAACGAGGATGCTGCTTCACTGGCTGTGTTGATGCTTATAATAGTCCTCAGAAGCGGATAACTTTGTGAACTCTATGGCAGCTTGCTAAACGGAGAGTGATACCATTTATTATCAGCTGATCAGAGCTAAATTTGCAGGACCCAGAAACCATGAGGTAGTGGATATAACTCAGCAAAACCCCCAATATTCACCTGTTTAGTGTTGTTTTTCATATTACTAACAAGCAGGATACCAACGTGAGGAAATCAATGACCCTCAGTGAGCGGCGGGCTTGGTTGCAAACATAAAAATAAACAGGTGAAATCAACATCCACTGTGTACTACTCCGGCGTATTTAAAATTATTTCAGTATTTTGAAATATTATTATGTTATGATTAAGCACAAAAATGAACAATACAATTTGTGTAATTAAAATATCAGCATTGATTTTACCCCGATTATTGAGTCTTTCGGCTGGAGACGGATACACTCGTCTGCAAATGTTCCTGAAGTAATAGACCAATAATATTTCGAATGTCCTTATATCGAGGAAAACAGCAGTTCAGGAAGCAAGAACTGCTCGAAAACGTCCCTTGCGACCACAGGTTTAATAAGAGCGGCTCGTAAAGTTGTCCAAGCAAAATGCCCACAGCCACTACCCTCGGTGACGTCCACATGTCAGTACCTAACCATTTAACTCAGATGACGTGTGCTTGTAGGTCATTGTTGCTGCTACTAGACGACTTCTTCCAGCTAACGGCAGAACCCAACTAATGAATGATTTAACAGAAGCTGTATTTAACCCCTGAGTTCGAAAAACCTCACCGAAGCTGAACAAAATGAAAGTAACAGTGAAATGCATCATGGGAGTGAAGTAGTTATGGAAAATCTGCCGCACAATGAATCCCTCACCATCTGTCCCTTTCATTGCTACTTGTACTGTACACTTAGACATTTTATTCGGGCCAACGTCACACGATTTTGTCCAACTGAGATAAAATGCAGTGGTGAGTGAGTTAAAAGGTACCTCGACTAACACCTTTGTCACGATAGCAGGCACTAAGGTGTACTTCACGCAGGCAATCACCAGACGATTTTGTTCAGCTGAGAGGAATCCTGTCAGCCAAATGGTTATGTACTCCTTCCCCACCCACCTACACCCCACCATCCCTACCACCCTACCAGTCCTTCCTCATCCACCTACATCTCCACCATTTTAATACCTCCTCCCTACCCACCTCCGCCCCCACCACAACCATACACACCACCCTCACCCCACCCACCACCCAAGAAATCCTTCTACCTACACCTTCATCACACCCAACCCCCTACCAGTCCTCCCTACACCCATCTCCACCGCACCACTTAATATTTCTTTCTCACCTCCCACCTCATCCACAACCATACCCACCCTTCCCCAACCCCTCCCCCACAACTTACATACTCCTTTCCCACCCACCTCCACCCCCACCACTTAAATGCTTCATCCCCTCCACCCTATCAATCCTTCCCCATCCACACCACCGCCGCCACCACCGGCACCCAGGGTGGGGGCTGTACTTATCCTCGTGACACCAACACACACGCCCTAAATCATCCACTGAAGCGTCACCCTTCTCATTGCTTCATATAGTTGGGTCATGCTGGGGATAGTGAAGAGTATTCTGAATATGTGTGTGTGTTTGTGTGTGTGTGTGTGTGTGTGTGAGAGAGAGAGAGAGAGAGAGAGAGAGAGACAGAGACAGAAAGACAGACAGACAGACAGACACAGACAGACAGACAGACAGACAGGGGGGGTGGCACCGTAGTGAAAAATGGAAAATTATAACAAAAGCAAGACTGCAGAGTGAAACGGTGTTAATCTTTCCAAATTTCGCTGTTAGTTTTGGAGAACCACGCCAAGAGGGAGCGTTGCTAGTCTTTTTTTTTTTTTTTTCTCGACTGTTGTTGGAGGGGTATTTTGTGTGGCTTACCTGCCAGGTTGATTAATTTTTAGCCTCTTTCTGTGTGAAGTAGTTTTTGACCATTTCATGTTTTATTCCCCCCCTCTCTCTCTCTCTCTCTGTCTTTCTCTCACACACACACACACACACACACACACACACACACACACACACACACACACACACACACACACACACACACACACACACACACACACACACACACACACACACACACACACACACACACACACACACACACACACACACACACACACACACACACACACACACACACACACACACACTCCTCAAAGTGTTGTCAACATCGGGGTTTATTTCTGTTTCCAACGCAGTGGTTTGATTGTCATTGCCACCAGTAATCTTACACATTCCCAGGTGGATTAGAGTCGGACTTAATATTCACTGATGAAACTTTTGTGACAGTGTCTGAGCAGAGCAAGATACCCCTTCCACCCTCATCCCCCACGTGTTCACCACACTATAGCCTGCTGCACCCTTCCCTCCCCCCCACCACCACCTCCCCTTGTCAACCTCCATGAAACCACACTTCTACCACGTACTTGCTCCCTATCACTTACTCCTTCTCCTTGCCTTCTTCCCTCTCACACGCTTACCTCACATCAACGTCCATCAGACCGGCTTACTCTCTACTTACCATCATCACCCTTCATCCCCATTCCTCTAGCTACCGTACCTCACATCAACCCCCATCAAACCACTTCCAACAATACCCTGTTCCCATTCCAATCCCCCCCCCCCAATCCCAGCCATTCTCCCTGCATTACGCCGCCCTGTGTTGTTTGAGGATTTAATCTGTGTGCAATATATGTTGTGTTCAGCAGAAAAAAAAAATCTGTGGCTTCTTCGGCTACTGTAACCCCATTGCTGAGAAGTATTTCAAACTAAAAAAATCGTCTGTTGGTAGCAAGAACATATTATGATGTGGATTCCCTGCAGTCCCTTTAGTACCGGTACCTTTCTTAGGCTGAAAAAATATCTTTTGACAATAGGAAAAACAAAATAAGACTTTATCGTACTGACACTGCATAGAGGACATAGCGAGTACAGGACTGAAATAGTTCACACTCCTGTCCACACCAAAACTAACACACCTGAGTTTATCCCATGTACTAACCTTTTTGGAGGGAAGTACAGAAACTAGGCCAGAGTTTGGGGTCGAAGAGGAAGGGTAAATATATGTTTTGGTATATTAACATCTGTGGCCGAATTTGTTGCGGGCGGAGCGAATGAGCACGCAGCCGTGACCAGTGTTTTCATGCGGCTTAGACTGCACGTACAGTATGTTTGATTGCTTGCCCTGTACCCCCCCCCCTCTCTCTCTCTCTCTCATGGGTGCAAAATGTGAGAGACGGTACAAAGCAGCGAGGAAGGCGGAGTCAGGTAAGACTCCAGAAAGGCAGAGAGGCAGGGGCAGAGCGGGCACACACACACACACACACACACACACACACACACACACACACACACACACACACACACACACACACACACACACACACACACACACACACACACACACACACACACACACACACACACACACACACACACACACACACACACACACACACACACACACACACACACACACACACACACACACACACACACACACACACACACACACACACACACACACACACACACACACACACACACACACACACAGAAACTGATTCCTTCCTTCTACTTTATCGTTTCGTCGTTGGTGCCTGGTACTTCTGTCTGGTTGTTGATAAGGTAATGTTAAGGAACTCCTACACTGACATAAATCACGTGACTCTGGCTCTCAGTTAAGTGCTGCCTTTCTGATCACTATTAAAAGAGTTTCGTTGGGAATGGAGTGTCAGTGCTGCCTATCTTGTTACCACCAGAAGAGACTTGCTTGTAATGGATATCTTTACTTTGAGTTTAAAAGTGTGTGTGTGTGTGTGTGTGTGTGTGTGTGTGTGTGTGTGTGTGTGTGTGTGTGTGTGTGTGTGTGTGTGTGTGTGTGTGTGTGCGTGCGTGCGCGCGCGCACTTGTACGTGCTTGTGCGTGTCAGTTATGCTGATTGGCACTCCCTGTCTGTAACTTTAAACGGCTCATTGTACCTTACGGCATCTACTAAAGTTAATGATGAAGATCTTCGAAAGTTACGTGATGGGAATGTATCCTTCGTAAGACGCCTATGATGATACTGTTGCAGGAGTGGTATAGGATCCTATATGTGCTGTGTATGACGGCTTGATGGAGTGTGTCAAAAAGAAAACACTGAGGTCCGTGTGTTGTAATGGGAAGACAGATAAATCAACAGCTTGTATCTCAGTGGCAGAACACGGCAGTATTTTGACGATATATACAGTATACATATTGTAGGACATCTTCGAAATTGCAGCCATATTCTGATGTTACTCTCGTGTTACATCCAACATTCAGGATGGGAATATGACAGTTTTAGGTCAGGTTGAAGTGGACCAAATGTCTTAAACAGCAGCTTGTCCTTCTTCATCATCCACTCACTCTCAAGTCGATATTCAGCAAGTTTACTTATTTACTTACAGTCCCGATCAACACCTCGTGTATGCTGTCTCGAAAGTGTCTCGAAAGTGTCTCAAAGCATAGTGAAATCTTGACAGAAGGGTTGAATTCTTGCTTCATTAGTTCGAAACCCAGTTGTGTAAATTGATTATTGACAGAAGCTCTAAACCTACCTGCCTACCAACCAACTTACCTACATACTTACCTACCTACCTACCATCTTACTTACCTACCTGCCTACCTTCTTACTTGGCAACCTACTGACCTACATACAGAAACACATACCTTCCAGACTAAACTTATTCTTATTAGTCTGTAGTTTTTTTTTTTTTTATGTGCTCGACTCTGGGCATAGGCTCCTAAGGCCCAGTAGTCCTCCTACATATCGTACACCTTTACATGTCACCACTTCGGCGCTAACACCCACCGTCCATATTGAATACATGCTAGGGCTGTCTCATACAAGACTGGTGTATTGGTATTAGCGGGGGTATTTTTACGACATGTCGGCGGGTCTTCTGGTAGATCGGTAAAGTCTGCCACAATGAAATTCAAATCCTTAAACTGTTCCCTGCCCCAGCGGAGATTTGAACCTGGGTCCGGTAGGACCGCAAGCCACCTCTCTACCGATTAAGCCACCGCCTCCCCCCGTTTAGCATACCGATAGCGATAAAGATAGATACAATCCTTAAAAGTGAATGTGTTTAAAACGGTAAAATTTGTTCATTTATCTACTTTCATTTACCAGCTTGCGTAGGTAAACACCTGATGAAGAGTTGTTGTTGAAGTTGTTGAGTTACTTCGGTCTGTCTGGCCGAGCAGATCTATCAACCGCAAACAAGCAGCCGTCCTTGCAGGGCCATCCCGTACAGTGAGCCAAGATTCCCCCGCAGCAGTTGCGAAGTGTGGCGGTTTGGTTCCAGGGTGGACGCCTCATTTGCGTCTCCACTCAGTTCATAGTGGCATCATAATAGGCTCCACATCGCCTAGTGATTTTGTTATATGGTTACCTCCCTGCGTTGTAAAGAGTTTCTTAGATGGACAGAGACCATTAGGTTTGTCATGCAGTGTAGAGCCACCTGAAGTGGAAATAAGAGTAATAATATGTGACAGGTAGGATGGGAGAAATAGGAGAAGTGGGGGGCAGACACAGAAAGGGAATGAGAAAGGTGAAGGAAGAAGTAGGCAGCACGACATCAAGTGAGTGGATGATTGTTGCCACCGCTTCCCACCAACTGATGGGGAGCAAATGGACCATATTTTGTAAACATCACCATTAATCTCCTTACCGACTACTTTTAGTAGAGAGAGAGAGAGAGAGAGAGCTCCGACGGTCCTCGGTGGGCCAATTTAATTGTAGGTGGACTTCGTATCACTGAGCCAATCTTCCCTGGAATGAAAACTTAATCCGTGGTGAGCTAGGCTTCCATCGGGTCTGCCTTGTTTGCCGCTGTTCTTTCACTAGTCTTTGGTCAGGCGTGCAAGTTTTTTTTTTCTTTATGTTACTCATACCTCTTGATGAATGATTATGTCTATCAAAGTCTAGTCAAGTTTGTTTGAATGTTACTTGATTTTTGTTAACTTTCCCCATGTTACCTCATGAAGAATTTATGCTGCCTAACCTGGTCAAGTTTGTTTGTTTGTATTGATTTTTTCTTCATTGTACACCTATTAAAGTTTTTCTGCCATTAGGTAATCTTCAGTATGCCCTTCCATACTGTAACTACTCTTTCCCTGCTACTTCTTGTTTCTCTCATATTTAGCTAAGTTTATAGTTGATTGTAGTTTTATCTTTGCTAGTGCTTGAAGGTCTTTGTGCAGCATACAGATCTCCATTAACCCCCTCCATATTATATTTTCATTGCTACTCGAAGACAGTTTGCTCATGTTTCACTTTAGTATGGCAGAGTTTTGATGGATTTGTAATCCATTATTGTTTATCATATTCTTGCTGTTGATTGACGCTCTTACTTAGCATGAGGGAGACGGGATGACTGTATTGGTATTTGTAGTGATTTATGTTTTGATCTTAATTCATTCGTGTTACCTCAGCACGATTGTATGCAGGTTAGGCCAGGCGTCTGTTAAACCCATCTATTCAGCACTTTTTTTTTTTTTTTTATCCCATTGCTGCTACAGCCTGACGATTTGCTTTTTTATAATGTTAGAGTAGCAGAGTTTTCTTGAGTTAGTAACTGATTTGTTCTTTCACTTCATTCTTGCAATCTATTGATAGTTTTATTCAATTTAAACCCTTCGGTACGATGACTTAGTATATACTTCATTCTTGCCACCTCTAGATGACTTTATACAGCTTAGAAGAGACTTTGTGAATTGTAGGAGTAATATGTAGAGCTCATTAACCTCCTTATTTTATTACTGATGTGAACGAAGTCCAAATGTAGAAGCAGGAATAAAATAACGACCTCGGGCTGAAGGGACCAAAGGAAACTTCCATTAATTCCATTCGAACAGTGATTTACAGAGAGAGAGAGAGAGAGAGAGAGAGAGAGAAAATAATGTCAGGGAAGGTGCCAGGGCGAAAGGGCAAGTGTGGTGAGTGAGTGCGCGAACAAATTATTCAGGAGACAGCAGAGCAGATATCCCAAAGTACAAGTCAGTTCAGCCAACCAAACTTCTCTTTAACAACGCCAGGCTCTGGGCTGGGAGAAGTATCGGGCAACTTACCTGTGAATTGAAAGAGCTGGCAAGAAAAAGTTGGAAGATAGAGTTTTTTTATGGTTGTCTTTTTCTTTTTGTTATTTTTAGTTCTTTTTTTTTATGAGTAGGCGAGTGAAGGTGAGTTGCATAAGTAGAATGAATTAGATTATCGATGAATGGACTGAGTTGATGAATGGATGTATGAATGGATAGAATAGAGGGAGTGAATGCCTTCAGTCCTATCACGACTTCATTTTAATCAGTTCACCAGGAGACGATTTGATTCAGCTTAAGGGAAATTACTAGTCTTGTAGTTAAGGATTTGTTGATGGTGGTTTTGAATCCCTCAGTCTGAAAAACCTTTAAGCTCAGTCAAATCGTCTCCAAGTAATAAGAAGACAGTAAAAAATGTAAGCCATTTTAAAGAATACCGGTAATTTAAATGGGATGGTACTTTGCATATAGAACAATTTGTAAATAAGTAACTGTAGGTGTAGTAATAGATGGAGAAAAAAGGATATTTGATTTACAGATTTAGATCACAAAAGAATAACATAGATGGCTAGGACTTTAGGTACGGTAGGTAAATTGATGGATAGATAGTTGGGGAAGAAGCCAAGTGTAGTGGAAGGGTAAAAAACAGTCGCCATCAATCCCTTCACTATGAGAGGCTCCCAGAGCTAAATGATTGATTTTTCTAGGGGTAGGAAGAGTTAAAAATAAAAGCATAGCACTGAAAAGATATACCTCTGATGACTCCTTTATTGTTATATTCTTGCCATCTCTAGACAATATTATTCAGATAAGGAGAGTTTTCGTATTGGGGAGAGTAGAGGGGGTAAGTGTAGTCTTCTTTAATCTGAACATTTTTTTAGGTCGAATAAAATCGTTTGAATGTAGAAAGAAAAATGCTATAAAAAACTTTAATGCACTTGAATCAGTAAGGAAAAAAAAAACTGATCGATTTATAAATTGGCAAGGAGGCTGACACTGTAAATAAATTCTTTTGCCGCCACCAGACGAT
>NC_137011.1:33775511-33855511 GCF_032717465.1 Coenobita brevimanus
TGGATATATAACAAAAGATGGGTGCACAGGAAGGTGGATGTATGAAGGTAAAAATATATGACAGTGATGTCCGTATACGTGAATGGAAGATGGATGGCTAGATGTATGGATGGATAACTTACGGAGGAATGGGTGGTTGAATGGAAGGATGGATGGCGAGGATGGGTGGATATAAGAATGAAGGGTTAAATGAAAGAATGGATGGCTGAATAACTGATACAATGGAAGGATAGCTGAATGATAAGGATGGTTAGATATATAACGGAAAGGTGATTGAATAAGAGAGTGAATGGCCGGAATGGTTTGATGAATGGTTAGATCGAAAATTGGACGAATGGTTGGATGATTGAGTGGATAGATTAATGGTTAGGAGGACTGGATATAAATTAAAATGGATATGTAGATATGAATGGTTTGATCGGTGTATGGATGGATGGTTGGATGGATGGATGGGTGAAAGGATGAAGAACGAGGAGGATAAATGTATAAGTATAGGGAGCAGGGAAGGAAGAAAAAGGTGTAAAGAAGAACGAAAAGATAGAGTCACCGGAAGAAGAAAGAAAAGACAGGAGAACCGAATGGAAAACTGAAGAATGGACGAAAGAAAGGATGGAAGGATAAAGAGCCGAAGGAAGAAAGATGGAGTGTCCGATGTAAGAATGGTGGCCAGGACGAAAGACCAAAGGAATTAAGGAGGGATCTAAGGCTACAAAAAAAAAAAAAAAAAAAAACAGGTAGGGGAGAAAGTGAGAGGAAAAAATTCAATGTAAGTAATTGCGTGCACGTAATTGAAGAAGGGAAGGGGTGAGGAAGGAAAACTTCTTGGGAGGTGGGGAGGAAGAGAAATTAACGTCTCTAGCTGAAGAACTTAATTCCTGTTATATTCATACTGTCTCTGGATAATTTTATTCAGCCTAGGATGGACTTTTCATACTGAAGGGGGTAGCTACAGCTTTCATTAACCCCGTCACTATACTCTTTTTACTCTAACTTGACCCAGACTTTCCTCCTTTTCCAGCTTATTTCACGTAGCTCAGTGACAAAAAAGAAAGACAATACATTGGCTCTGTATCCTTTCCATATAGCATTTCGTCGTAACTAGCATCATACTCTACTGTTATTGTGTTCATGCAACTCAGCATTTATGATGGAGGGAAGGCAGTTTTAGGCAGAATCCGTGAAAAAACAGTATAATGGGGGCCTTTCTAAGCTTAAGCAATTCGTCTTGAGGTAGCACTAATAAGATAAAATTACACCGTTGACTTGAAGCGGTGAGGTGGGTTCGAGTCCAGAGAGAAGGGAGGAAAGAATAGGAGAGAAATAGGAGGAGAGGATGTAAGAAATAAATCTGTGAAAGCACGAAAGGAGGAAGAGGGAAAGTGAAAGTGAAGTGTAGAGAGGGAGGAGAAAGGCAGAGAGAATGAAACATGAAGGTAGAGAGCTGAAGAAACCAAGGAGAAAGATAATATAGACAGGTGAGAGAGACAGGGAGAGAAGTCGAGAGGTAATAGGGGAGAGAGGAAAGAGGGAGAGTGCGAGACAGGGATGAAGGCTGAGTCGGAGGGTGATAAAAGGGAGAACGAGAAGAATGAGGATGGGAGGAGGGAGATAAACACTAAGACAGGTAGAGAAGATAAGAAATAGAGAAAGAAATGCAAAGAATGGGGTATAAAGGAAGAGAAATAAAGGCGGAATAAGGTGGTAAAGGTGCAAGGGGGGAAGAAGGCGAAGAAAAGGATAGGGAGGGAGGCAGGAAGTACAAAAGGGAAAAGGAGAGGAGATAGGGAAGAAGTGAGGAAGGTATGATGGGTGGCAGAGTGAACGAATTGGAAAGAGGTAGGGCAAGAAAGGCAAAGAAGAAGGTAAGAAGGGAAGGAAAGAAAGACAGTAAAGGAAGTAGAATGAAAGATGTGGAGAAATGGGAGAGGAACACAGGAGGGAGGGATAGAGTAAAAGATGGACAGTGGGAGAGGTAGGGAGAGGGAGGGATGACAGAAAGGGAGAGGGAGGGGTGAGAGAAAGGGAGAGAGAGAGAGAGGAAGGGAGGGAAGAGGAAGTGACTGGGAGGGGAGAGGCAGGAGGAAGATAGAGAGCAAGGAAAGAGGAGAAGCAGAGGAAGGGATGGGGTGGGAGATGAGAAGAGGAATTTATTTGCTTAGAATTAAAAGCTTCCCTTTTTATTACGTCCAAACGTGTAGGGAGGGAGGGAGGAACGGAGGGAAGGACGCAGGGAAAAGAAAAGAAAAATTAGGGAGGAATGGGAAGTGGAAGGAGAGAGTATTGGTGTGTGTGTGTGTGTGTGTGTGCGCAGTGGGGGTTAGAGAGAGAGAGAGAGAGAGAGAGAGAGAGAGAGAAATAGGAAAACCGGAGGAAAAGGAGAGGGAAGGGGAAGGAGGGACGAGGTAATAGAAACATACGACGGCATTTCTGACCCTCCCCCTGAAGTGATTATTCTCTCTCTCTCTCTCTCTCTCTCTCTCTCTCTCTCTCTCTCTCTCACACACACACACACACACACACACACACACACACACACACACACACACACACACACACACACACACACACACACACACACACACACACACACACACACACACACACACACACACACACACACACACACACACACACACACACACACACACACACACACACACACACACACACACACACACACACACACACACACACACCACCGCGGGATCTTTCAGTTAAACTATCCACCCTAAGCAGAATTGAAATAAAAGACTTGTTTACTCAGCCTGTGTGTGTGTGTGTGTGTGTGTGTGTGTGTGTGTGTGTGTGTGTGTGTGTGTGTTTGCGTTGTTTACCCACGTGTGAATTATTACTGATATGTGTACGTCTGTGTGTTTGTAGTGCACGATTATGTTTGTGGCTCCTGATTCAGTCAGTCCACTGTTTATTCATAGTATTTTGTAGACCGTCTCATGGTCTGGATAACTCTAGAACTGTATTGTAGCCAACGCAAGACGACTGCTTTGAGCCTAACCGATGGAGTATATGACCCTGAGAGATTTTGCTGTCAGCATTAGTTCGCTCATGGTTGTGACAACGTTAGCGCCTGTCGATGTTGTTCTCCTGAAAGTGGGTCAAAGAAGCCTGATTGAATATCTGCCTATATCAATGCCTGTATCTGTGTCTGTCTTTATTAATATACCCTTATGTATCTGTTTATATAGCTAGATAGATATAGATGTATACAATGTGTGTGTGTGTGTGTGTGTGTGTGTGTGTGTGTGTGTGTGTGTGTGTGTGTGTGTGTGCATGGCTTCGTGCCGTAGTGATGTATAGAACAAGGGTACTGTTCTTTTTATTAACATTTCATTGGTATATGTTGGAACACGTTACCTTGGATCCATAGAAAGAACTTGTCTTGAAATGTGACAGAATGCAAAAAGTAAAATAGAAACTAATGTTCTGTAAGTAGACGAATATCTCGAAGGTGAGAGAGGCTTGGAGAGTTTCACTGCTTCTACTGAAGATTATCTGAGAAAATACTTCATGGAAGAAAATGACGGACATGCCCTTTGTGTGACGCAGACTAAGTGGAAAAGTAAGCAAACTTTTTCCCTTCACTGTATATATCTATGTGACAACGATGAAAGGAGGGAGAGTTGGGGATTGGTGAATGGGAATGGAAATGATAATGGGACTGTCCATTACTCTATTTCAAACGAGATTAAAAAATAGAATACTGTAATCAGTTTCTCTCAGCACCAAATAATATTGAGAAAAAAAAATGATGATGATGATGATGATGATGATGATAACGATGATGATGATGAGGATGAAGATGATAAGGATGAAGATGATGAGGATGGTGATGATGATGATGATGATGGTATTAGCTTCAGCGTTTTTAGGTAAGTGAGTAAAGAGGTTGATGGTATTCTGGGTTGCATTGGTGGTGACTGTTTCTCTAAAATTCTCTTGTGGCTGGTCTCTCTCTCTCTCTCTCTCTCTCTCTCTCTCTCTCTCTCTCTCTCTCTCTCTCTCTCTCTCACACACACACACACACACACACACACACACACACACACACACACACACACACACACACACACACACACACACACACACACACACACACACACACACGGCCCTTATCTTTAACTCACTCAAAATAAAAATACTCCACTCGGAAATGAAGTGGGTTGTGTTGCCAGTCGTCTTTTATTTAGGCATTTTTGGTACATGTTACTAAATGACCCCCCAGAGTGATGTGTGTATATATACGGGCAGCAAATATAAATCAATTTACCTTCACACCAGTGTATTTCTGCACGTGATGTAAACCTGTGTATCCCGTATTTCGTGAATGGTTACCAACAGCACCATGTTGTATGGTTTGTATCATAAGTTTTAAGACGTTTGAAGTACCTGATGGTTTCTATCTATTCGTCTATCTTTAGCCCGACGCCCTAATCCCGCAAAGGGTGGCCGCAGACAAAACGCCTCCAGGTCGCTCTGTCATCCACTATTTGATTTCCCTTCCCCCAACCCACTCCCCCCCTCCCTCTCCCTCCCTCCTCTTCACTTACATACAGTACACGCTCTTAGTCAGTCTTTCATTCTCCCTTCTCTCTACATGTCCAAACCACCCTAGTGTATTTCTCCTAAGTTTCTCAATCACATCCACATCCACACTACAACGTTCTTTCACTTCTTCATTCGTCAACCTGTCCCTCTGTGTCACTCCACATGCTCCTTTCAGGTAACTCATTTCCACTGCCCTCACTCATGATGATTTCACTTCTTCAATACAACGACTGTTTTTTACCCTTATATCAGTGCCATAGTTTTCGTTTTATTTTTCCCACCTTTGTTTATTTCTATGCCGCAACGCCTTTGGTACTGAAAGGGTTAATATGTGCAGTATCAAACTAGTTAGTACAGCGGGTGCACGAGCACTGCATGAAGGTGTGGACGTGCCTGCCTTACCGTATGCTGCGACTGGTATTCTGACGGCCCCAGTGTTATCACTGAGAGCACCAAGGTGTGGCCAAGTCCTTGGTCTTTTACATTTCTTGAAGTATGTGATGATGATGGATCATGTCTGATCTTTTGATATTGTTGCTGACTGCACTCTGCAATGTGAGATGCACACATGTCACATAATACTAGTACACTAGTCTTGTATGAGACATCCCTAGCATGTGTTCAGTATGGACGGTGAGTGTTAGCGCCCAAATGGTGACGAGTGGAGTATTGTATGTATTCAAAGTCGGACACACACACACAGAAATGTAACAGTTACAGGTATTTCACAAATAACCGTCTGAAATTGTGGACTTGGTTACACCTGACGTGTTCAGTTTTAATTACACTGCACTGAGAGCAAGAAAAAAAATGGGTCTTTTATTTTTTAACTTTCCACTTTTGACTGTGCGTTGTGTGGGTTGCATTGGGTAAAAAGTGACAGATATTTGTATTATATATGTAGTAAAGATGTCTGTTGATAAAAGTATGCAAGAGTGTGTGCCGAGAGGGTACGGTGACATAAAGAGAAAGAACATGAATAAGTTAATGAAAAGAGCATGAGTTAGAACGTAGGGAAAATCTAGACTCGAGGAAGAAATAGATGATATGGTAAATGAATGTGTGAATAAGCGAGGAATTGAAGTTAAAGAAGCAAAAAGATTGTTGACGGAGTAGAGAAGGGTTGATGAAGTATGTATCGAGGTGCACCAGACAAGTGTTACATGTCTTTTATTAACCTATTCAGTACGGTAACGCCTTAGTATAATTTAGTCATATTACCTTCCTTCAATTGTATTCAACCTACAGTATAATAAATTTCTCGTACTGAAGCGGTAAATGAAGATTGTATATCATCCTTCCAGTTCAAAAAGACTCTCCTAGGCTGAATAAAAGACAAAATAGCAATATAAAGTTGAAAAGAACTTCTTCGGACTGAAGGGGTTAACCTGACAGTGTTCGGAATGGTGTTTGTCCCTCAGGTATTTGGAGCAGATTTTTGTGTGGATCGTTTCGCCTGTAATGTGGAGGCCAGAATTACTTAGACTTAAATGATGAACTTATTGATATATGGCACATGTCTTTGGGCACTTTGTTGACATTTATCACTGTATGCATCCCTGTTACTACGTGTGCATCCTTCCGACTGCGTACGTTAATGGAAGTTGGAATGATGTGATGATGATGATTTTTTGCGCTTATGACGCAAAACATCATTTTCTTCCATCGGTTTATTCTTTTGTTTTTATTATAATCGTGACGTGCTTATTCTGCGGTAAAATGTCGTGTTTTCATTGTATGTACTTGTCTTCTTTCCCCCTTCACCCCCTCCCCCCACAATCCCTCCGCTTAGTGCCTTAATCGTGTGTGTTTTAGCGCTCAGCCGTGCTGTCTTGACGGCTTTTTTGCGGGAGGGGATGCAAGGAGGAGGGAATAGCAAAAGAACAAGAACAACAACAACAAAAACAAGGGTTAGTGGAGGAGATGGGGGTTGAGAGGAGGTTAGTGGAGGTGTTGGGAGAAGAAGGTGGAGAGAGAGAGAGAGAGAGAGAGAGAGAGAGAGAGAGAGAGAGACTGAGATTTAGACGTGGGAGGGGAAGAAGAAAATAATAAAATGAATAGAATGGACAAGAAAATAGAAAATGAGAAATTAGGAGTTCGATTACACAAAACAGAGTTAAAAATGTGTGGATGAGAGAGAGAGAGAAAAAAAGAGGTTAGGAAGAGTTGTAGTCTTGAGAAATAAAGCCACCAATAATAAAAAAAAAAAAAAAAAAAGAGCAGAAACTGTGTAGAGAAAAAAGGAGGAAGACAGAGAAACCAGGAAAATGGGTGGGGAATAGAAGAAAAGGAAGAAAAGGAAAAGGGGAAGAAGAGGAGTGAAAGAATAAGTAGAGTGGAAAGACTGATGCGATATGGGAGAGAAAAGAATGTAAATAAAGGAATAAAAGTGATTAGTTATGAGACCGGCAAAGGAGGTGAAACTTAAGAAGGTGAATGAAACCAGGCAAGGAAGAGAGTGTTTCGAAATTGGGTAAAGAAAAAGAAGACGGAGGTGAAAAAGTACGAGTATATATCGACTGAAACAACAATAATGAAGAGGTAGAAAGGAGAATGCGAACGAGATTAGAGTAAGACTGAAAGCAGCGCTGGAAGAGTGAAGAGGAAGACAGGAAAGTAGAATGAGAACAATAGTAAGGAGAGTGTAAGGAAAGAATGGAAGTCATTGAAAAAGAAAGTACATGAAAGTGAGAAATGGAGAAAGGAACGAGAGGAACTAGAGAAAATGTTCATAGAAGGGAACAGGTAAAAATTGTGGGTGGAAAGGTAAGGAAAAGAGGGTTGGGGAAGGGCGTTTGTTGTGATCAGGGATATACATAGGACTGTTGAATCTTAGCGGGCCTTCTGTTTGTTTTTGTGGCAGAAACTTTTCTGAGGGGTGGATGTGTGTGTGTGAGAGAGAGAGAGAGAGAGAGAGAGAGAATTTTGAGATAACTACTTTTTATGTCAGCGGTAAACGGATACCGGAAGGATCATGACGAAAGGACAGATTAAGGAAAGTAAGGGTACAGGTATGAAAAATGAATTTTATTGTGATTTGCATTAATAAAAAAAATTAACCAGAGCTAATGATGAGTATAATGATACTGATGATGATGGTGATGATGATGATGATGATGATGATGGTAATCGTTGTATATAAATGAGCTCAGAAAATGCTGAAAATACGAAAACGGTTCAGGCACGTGAACCGAGAAACGATTCCTTACGGATGAGAAACTGTAATTTGATACAGTAGACGGGTGAGATAAGGAGGGATCGTGTGTGGAGTGAGTAAATAAGAGTACATTCCGTGGTAAGAGTGGGGCCGAGGGGTGAGAGGTGTGCCCAGGCGGTGGTTTGCCTAGGGTACGTGAGATGAATGGACGCGTAGAACTTGTTATTGAACCTGTCATGCTGGGGATGAAGCCGGGGCTACTTTGTTAAGAGGCTCTGTCAGTGTAATGTTATTTTTTAGCTCCCAGCAGAGTAAACGAGGCATAAATTATAAAGACTGTTATTATGGTGGGGAAATTCTTGAAACAGTGCCTTTATTAAAATCATAAAATAATTATCATATAGTTGAAAAGCTTAATTATACTAAAATTATAAATCAGTGATAATGCATATGAGAGAGGGGTGTGTGAGCTGGGGGGAGGGCAGCGAAATGGCAGGGGACAGGGCGTGTACCCCCTCCACAATATGTCTACCCCCCGATGTATATATGTCCCCTCCCAATGCATACATGCCCCCACTAAACTTGCTGACCTAGCACGCTTTCCCAGGGCCCCACGCCTGAACGAAGGCGTTATTGCATCAGTTCATAGCAGGCAGCCAAGACGGGCAGACTATTTTACTGTGTGCTCGTAATAAACTCCTTATCTAGCTGTTTGTACACGGAGTTTCTATCACCAAAGTATTGCAAGTTACATTTGGTAGCAGCGGTGTTTCGAACCATCAGATTCTGACCGCCTCCTCCGATTTTTAGTGACACCACAAGATCCACAACGTCTCGCATCTCCCAGCCTCGCCCCTCCTCAGTGCCTCTAGTGGTGTAATACCTGGCTGTGCTTTCCGAATGTACAATTTCTCTCACCAGTGCTCACCTCTCAAACAACCCCACCCACACGCCTTGTTCCTGACCGCAAGTGTCACCGTCGCTGACCTACGCACCTGTTGCACCTGTTCCCAGCACCTGTTCCGAACTCATCATAACTCCTGCCCCCACGGTGCCACTTATCACTGTCTGCCCACTGCCTGCCCACCACCATTCTCTGCATTTGCAACTCAACAGCTCTACACCTGCCTTGAACCAACATCTGCCCTCACAACCCACCACTGGCCCCGCCGCCGCCACATCTGGTCTGTATTACCTGAGCCTCCTAAGACCGCCCCTCCCTGCCAGTGACTCATCGCGGCGTCTCTTCTCCTCTCCGCCCAGCTGTCTCTCCACTGCCGCCCCGCCCTGCCCCGCCCCGCCCCGCCCCGCCACACCCCGCCCCGCCCCACCCTGCCCCAGCTCAGCTACACCCAGCCACCCCTGCATGTCATACATCTCGACAATCCCGTCTCTACTGTGTAACTATAGTATCCCCTACCTTTCTATAGAGATTATCCTCGATTTTCTCTACAGATTGGATATTGTAAATATTCCATCTCATTTCCATTACCCCGTTTTCATCTTCACCAACGTTATTTATAATCCATCTCATCCTTCGCCTTTTATTTAAACCATCCATCCCCGCACCTTCATTCATTTTCACACCTACTCGTGTATTCCATTCTCTCATTGTTATATTATACATTTCCACCTACGTATCCATCTTCATCCTTTCATCTTCCATTGCCGCATTAAATGCCATACTTTCCATGTCAGCCACTTAACACCAGCCCTCTCGACCCGGAAACATCACCTGATCATGCACCGTCTGCCAACTCTAACACAATCACTCATTTACGAAGTGGCAAAGAGTACCACCACCCTGTACCTGAGACTCCCGTTTCACTTCCCGCTGAATCACTTACTACCCATCCTACACTCGTAAATCCAGATACCTCCTCCTCTACTCCTGCCTCTACACTCCCTTCTTCTTCCTCTACTTCTTCCCCTGTCGTTCCCTCTCCTGCCTCCCTTCATACCCCGTCTTGCTCGCCCTTAACTGCCACTACCTTCTCTCCCACACCTCTCCTGCCGCCACTTCTACACTTCTAGCCATGGCCAACCCTCCACAGTCTATCTATCTCGACGATGCCAATCGTCCCAAATTTACCGGCCAGGACCCAACTTGGTCTGTCTATGATTTCCACAGAGAAGTTGAAACAGAAATCCACAGTAGACAGATCACCGATGAATCGCTCAAAGTAGCCTACCTCATGAGTCGCTTGCATCACGGTAAATCAGACATCGGATCCGCGATCCGTGCAGGACATTTCGATAGCATTCGTACCTTTGCTGATTTTCATACGGAACTCATCAGCCTTTGTTGCCAGCATTCAAATACTGCGTCTCTCATGGGATTCATTAATCTCCTAAACCAACTAGATGAGGACTTGCGAGTCCCAGCGCAATATGCCAAGCTCCGCGAAGCTGCCGCCGCCATGAAAGCAACTAGTAGCGAGATGCTCCAATTACTGGTAGGCACGAAATGGTTAGAAGACAAGAATGGCGTTCCAATGCTTTCACTCACCAACTTTGCTGACTTAATTGGTTACCTGAGATTCCTTCACTGGCTTACTCCTAAACAGCGAGAGCTAGCCTTGGAAATCGGTTTCAGTCCAGGAGATAAAATTATTCAGGTCACTAAAGCCATTCATGAAAGAACAGGTTCGAACTACACGCGTCAGGGCACCACCCAGCCCTTGGCCTCCTCAGTCTGTCACACCTCCACTACCCCAGACCAATCTCGCTCCCGTCCCACCACACGCGGCAGACCTGCCACACATCGTTCTCCTACCGCAGGTTGTGATCAATCTAGCACCCGACGGAACAGACAATCTTCAATTCTTTGCTGGCACTGTGGTCATCCTGGACATCGAGCATCCAGTTGCGACCGTACATACAGACGTCCTCACTCCCAAACCAGACAGTGTACGCCTTCCCGCTCACATCATCCACACTGCAAATACCACAAATCAAGCGCGACTCACACCACTGAGGAATGTCGTTACCTCAACCGCCAACAGTCGGGGGAAGCCCCGCGCCCGTATCGGACCAATATCACGTAGAACCAGACACCCAACTCCCTATCCCCCATGTAGGTCCCATAACATCCTCGGGCTTAGTCATTCTCGGATGCAGTCATGACATACCAACGTCATTCTTCTTGGACACAGGATCTATAGTAAATCTCATCTCCGACAATTCCTTACAAATTATTCATCGACATCACAACCACGTCAGTTTCCTAGAACCACCAGACATTCGCCTATGTGGTGTCGAAGGCTCAGAGTTTAAGGTTAAGGGAAGAGTCACCCTTGAAGTCAAACTCCACAGAGATTTGCCCCCTATCCCCATTGAATTTCATGTCACTAATGACTTGCAGTATCCCGCAGATGCCCTTATTGGTTTCTCCACCATGGCACAACACTCCATTGCATTATTACCTGCTTGTGGTAGTATAGACATTTCTGGATTCCCGGTTTACACTATGGAATGTCCCCGTCCTGTTCTTATGATCAAATCAGTCCTTCAGTTACCTCTGTCCCTATCACTACCAAAACGTCCACCCCAGCCCAAACCACCACTATCATCATCTGCGAATACAGAGATCATTCCTTTACTGACTGCAAGCAAGGACATAAATTCCTCAATGTCTACTGATACATCATCTCAGCCTTCGGACATGGCTCTTACTTCCTCTCCCGACAACACTGTCGCTGACTCAGACATGTCTCAGTTACCTACTTCACACAGTCTGAATGATCTTCTCCAACACACAGAGACGAAACGTGCAGTAACGAATACGTGCACAATTTTGTTACCGCATGAGTTCACCAAAGTCTCTGTTTGTGTTGCCGGTGCGAAAGAAGGAGTGCATGTACTAACACTACCTGAGACGTGTTGTGTGAATGGTTTGACTTATGAGTCAGCGTGGTGTACAGTCTTAGAGGACAGTTTATGCTACCTGTACTTGCTCAATGTCACAAATGCTCCACTAAAACTTAAAAGTGGTGTAAAGATTGGAGACTTCCTAGTATACCCAGCGGCCGTAAAGGTGTGCCAGGATTCCTCAATTCCTACTATTCAGACTGATGATAGTATGCCAATCGGTGTATGTACTATTAACTCTGCGGGATCTGTGCCGACATATTCACCCGATATGCTCTCACATCTCACTTGCACAGATTTCCCAGAAAATACGCCTCAACTCCTTGACCTTCTGACCTCGTACAGAAACGTGGTTGCCTTACCCGGTGAACCGATGGGTAGAACAGACCTTGTCAAACATACAATTGAACTACTACCAGGAACTCAGCCGATTTACATACCAGCGTATCGATTTCCTCACAGCCAAAGAAAGCAGACAGATCAAATGGGACAGAACATGTTAGACCAGGACATTATTGAACCCTCTGTCAGTCCATGGAATAGCCCACTTTTCTTAGTACCAAAGAAGGATGGCAACTTTAGACCAGTAGTCGACTATCGTAAGGTCAATTCTGTCACCGTTCCAGACCGTTTCCCGTTACCCGTCCTCACTGATTTGCTAGAATCCCTTGGTGAAAATAACATAGTCTTTTCATCTTTAGACCTCCTGAGTGGGTACTGGCAGGTCGAAATGGAAGAGTCCTCTCGCCCAGTTACAGCCTTTAGCACCCCTTCCAGACATTTTCAGTTTAAGAGACTCCCTTTTGGTCTGAGAAATGCTCCTTCCGTGTTCATGCGACTTATCCATTCAGTCTTCAGCGGTATGATGGGACACTCTCTTTTTGCTTACCTAGATGATATCATTGTTGTGAGTAAATCCATCCCTGATCATTTTACCAAACTCCAGCAAGTCTTTGAACGCCTCCAGCTCGCAGGCCTGAAAATCAATCTCAGTAAATGTGACTTCCTGCGAAAGAAAATCAAATTCCTAGGCCATGTCGTAGATGCACAAGGCATTCATACTAATGAGGATAAAACTAAGGTGGTTATTAACTTCCCAGAACCTACCACTACTGAAGCTGTACGAAGTTTCCTGGGCCTCAGTGGCTATTATCATCGATTCATACAGGATTATGCAAAGATCGCCGCTCCTCTGACCCACTTACTCAAGCAGAATGTGCCCTTTGTTTGGACTAACGACCAGTCACAGGCCTTCCAAAAGCTAAAGACAGCTCTTGTAAATGCCCCTGTTCTAGCGTTCCCTGATCATACCACACCCTTCCTTCTCTGCACAGACGCCTCAGGCACTGGACTTGGTGCCGTTTTGATGCAACTCGATGAAGCATCAAGGAAGCGCGTAATAGTGTATGCTAGTCACACCCTTAGAACCGCTGAACGTAACTACAGTGTCACAGATCTCGAAGCGCTAGCGGTAGTCTGGTCCTTGAAACATTTCAGAGATATAGTCTATGGTTATCCAGTGCATATCCAAACAGACCACCTTCCACTATGTGATTTGTTCAAGAATCGCAGCCTAACAGGTAGGCTAGCTAGATGGTCTGTCATCATCCAGGACTTTAATCCCACTTTTCAATATGTACCAGGCAAGTTGAATGTAGTCGCAGACGCACTCTCACGTCACGTAGCAGCAGCTATAACATCACTGCAGCCCGAAGTAACTGAAAACACTACACTAACGTCAGAAGTTGTTCGAAACTTTCAGCGCCAAGACCCCATGTGGTCCAAAGTCATTTATTTCTTAAACTCTGGCGATGTCTCGACCTTACCTACTCTGCCAGTATCACTAGATGAGTTCATGCTAGATGATGATCTCTTGTACAGGAAAACACTGCTAACAGGCAAAGATATGCCCAATCGCGAAGTACGCCAACTTGTTGTCCCCATTGCCCTGATACCAAAGGTTCTTCATATTGTTCATAATACCCCTCAAGCTTCCCATCCAGGTAAAGACCGATGCTTGCACCAAGCACGTCTCAAATACTATTGGCCAACCATGCTCCGCGATATCAATGCCCACTGTGACTCTTGCCTCTCCTGCCACCGCCACAAAGGATCAGCCGGCTTACCAGCACCTTTCTTATAATACCCAATCCCATCACGACCATGGGAAACTGTCTCAATTGATCTCTTAAAACTACCTCTCACAGAATCTGGCGCTGAGTACTTGTTCGTAGCGGTCGACCACTTCTCCCGCTACTGTGTCCTCGTACCCCTCTCCGACAAGACCGCGAAGAGCGTTGCACATGCCTTTGTAGATCACATAATTTGCCCGTTCAGTACCCCTCATACCATTCTTACTGACAACGGTACAGAGTTCAACAATAGCCTTCTCGATGAGATCTGTCGCTGCTTTCATATCAGGAAGTGCAATGTCGTGCCTAACCATCTGGCTTCCAATGGCCTTGTAGAACGCCACAACCGAAAAATCTTAGAGTGCCTCAGACATCTAGGCTCCCATAGTTCGTCCTGGGATGACTGGATTCCCCAAGTGGCGTCCTCAATCAATAGCTCCATCAATGCATCCATTGCTGAATCTCCCTTCTTCGTCCTCTTTGGTTTTGACAAGGTCCTCCCATACTCTCTCTTATCCTCAAAGCCAGAACCCATCGACAACATGGATGATTATGTTAAACTCAAAGTGGCCAACTTCCAGACAATCCACCAGTATCTCCAATCCACTTTGGCTTCCTCTCAGGAGGACATACTGCAGCGCCAACATAAATCCGCCTCTCCTATCACCATCAATGTAGGCGATCTTGTCTTTGCTCATTCCCATACGCGTTCCTCTAAGTTGGATGACAAATTTACAGGGCCCCACCGCGTCCTCACTCAACAAGGCAACAAATTTCACCTCCATGACCTGTCCACTAAGGACACCAGATGGGTCCACGTCAATGACTTAAAGCGAGCACCCCGTGGCCTCGTGTTGGAAGAGTCACACAACCTCCTGCCCCCTCTTCCCCTCCACACATCCCTCAGTCTACTTTGTCTCCACCTATCCCTCAGTCTCCTTCCACTCCACCTCCACCTGCTCATTCATCAACCAATCAATATCGGTCCAAACTGCGCTCTGCCCATCAACCTCTTCACGACCTCCCCCATTAACTCTACCCTGATTTTCTAGGTCCGATGTTAACGATCTCCCTGCTGGCAGTGCTGACCCTCCTGGGGTCTGGGTCAGGTCAGGACGATGGTGGAGTACGTCCCGGGGCCTTGGTCGGCTTGGGGGGCGAGGTAATGCTTATCGAAGAAATAGCCTCCTTGCACTACGATCTTGCGCCCCTGGCCGACGTAGCCATTGCCCTACCTGCCTACGCGCACCAGCTCCACGGAATCAGGAACCATCTCACTGCCATCATGGGGACACACAACCCAAATGAGTATCTCTATAACCTTTTCCTACCACTCTCCTGGCAATTGCAATACATAAGTAACAGATTCACTGAGCTAAATGACACATTTTCCATTCAGATACCCGTGGGTAGTTCTCGTGTGAAACGAGGTCTCTTCGACTTCGGCGGTGAGATTCTGAGTGGCTAGTTTGGCGTTGCTACAGCCCGTGACATTTCTGGCTTCAAATCTGATCTCACTCATGTAGCTTCAGCTCTAGAATCCCAACGCCGAGTCATTAAAATCCAACACACTATGTTACAGAAGCTTACGACCCACCTCATTGAAGTCACGTCCACTCTAAACAATTTCACCGATATCTTACAACGCCACCTTTCAGATCTCAGTGTTAATCTCTCAGTTCTTCTACCTCAAACTCAACATGGATAATCTCCAACTGGCCATTGACTCTCTTCCGTCTCAAGTCTCTACCTTGGTTCGTATCCTGGTCGATGCTATCAATGGACGTGTCACTGCCGACTTAGTACCTGTCTCAGCTCTCCGTTCTGTCCTGGAATGGGCTCACTCCACCTTCGGTCTCTCCCCAATCATCCCCTACTCCTCCCTTGAATATTATTATCCTATTTTCGAAGCCACTCTTCTCACCACATACGTCGTCGTCCATATTCCTCTCCGTTCTGCCATAACCTTTAACCTTTTCCACATCATTCCCTTCCCTTTCCGCCTCCACAACTCCTTGTTATAAGTATCTGTTCCTTCGGAATATGTCTTTCTCTCCCATGATCATCTTTCAGTTGCCTTCATTTCTTCCACAGACCTCCAGAAATGTTCCTCCCTTACTCCGACCTCTCGTCTCTGTGCTGCCCACCTTTTCGCTATCTTCCCTAGCAGTGCTACACCCTGTGAGTCTGCTTTAGTTCGCAACCATTCCATCTACTCGGCCTGTTCTTTTGTCCCAGCTCCTGACCTCCCGGTCCACCATGCTCACCTCAACCATGTCCAGTACTTCTTCTTTGCTGTTCCCATCTCTGTCACAATCATGTGTCCTGGTTCTTCGGTTCGATCCGTCCCCGCTAGTGGTCTCTACAAAGCACCTGACTATTGTACCGTCAAATCAGAGTCCGTCATCACTTACGCCACTCGCTATCACCAAGCTGTCCGTAAACATGTAGAGGTGTATGGTATGTAGGAGGACTGCTGGGCCTTGATAGCAGGCTGTGAAGCCTATGCCCAGAGTCGGACACATAAAAAAAAAACAAAAAAAAAACACTCCTATGACATCTTTCAACCAATCAACATGCCTTCAACCCTACCATCTGCCATCATTACCATCACCTCCCCTAACTTGCGCATGCTAACCTTCCTCAATGACAGTGATTTCATTATGGATCAATTTTCTCTGGCCTTCAGCCATTCATGGGTTCATCCAACAATTGTGTTTCCCCCTGTGGTTATCGCTTTCATAGGTTTTCTACTTATCATATGTGCAGTGCATTGTTGTGTCAGAAAATTGGAACGTCGACTCCAGGAAATCAGAGTCGCTACAGGCATAGTACGCCCTACACACGACGTAGAAACTCCCCGTACTTAGTGCCCTCACATTCAGTGACTACCATTGCCATCTGACAATTAACTATACTGTGAACAGAACTCTGCCTACTAGAAAATGATGGTATTTCTTTAATGCATTACTGAGTGACAGTGTATCCTACAGAAAAAAAAAAAAATATGAACAAAGAACAACAATAGAACTCTCATATCTACTCCTTGTTTATCATGTATCAAACTATTATTGTGTAATTCCCATTATGTTTCTGTATACCTTCGACCCTTACTGGACTCGTACCTATTAATCCTTGTATATCTTATATGTATATATCCTTCTAATTCCCTCCCCTCACCATGGCCATGTCTCCCCTACTGCCCCTGTATCATACTTATCCCTTGTACAAACCTCCCCGCCCTTCCCTTAATAATATAATCAAACACCATGTAACTCCTGGTGTCAGGAGACACCATCTCAGCCATGCGGGGGAGTAGTGTACCCCCTCCACAATATGTCTCCCCCCCGATGTATATATGTCCCCTCCCAATGCATACCTGCCCCCACTAAACTTGCTGACCTAGCACGCTTTCCCAGGGCCCCACGCCTGAACGAAGGCGTTATTGCATCAGTTCATAGCAGGCAGCCAAGACGGGCAGACTATTTTACTGTGAGCTCGTAATAAACTCCTTATCTAGCTGTTTGTACACGGAGTTTCTATCACCAAAGTATTGCAAGTTACAGACGACATGGAGGCGATTTGTTTGTGTCCATCCTGTACAGGATTAAGGCGTCTGGCAGTTGATAGGTAGATAAATAGATAATGTCCTTATTACTGATAATGACATTTTAGCCTTGGGAACAGGAGAGGACAAATACTTCCTACGTAATTCCTGCGTGTCGTATAGTGTGAATAAAAGGTAGAGTCGTGGGCAGAGGTTGAATCTTACTCCCCTGTTTCTAATGACTGACTTACATCACATTTAGTTCACAGTAAAACTAAGTATGGCAGGTGTAGACAGCAAGGTGTACCTGTCTGAGCAGGACACACTCAGGCAGTCCATGCTTGTATTGCAGGTGACTGGCATCACTACCGTTGCTTAATTTACGGCATCCCACGAAATGGCGGTGTGGGAGTGACACACACACACACACACACACACACACACACACACACACACACACACACACACACACACACACACACACACACACACACACACACACACACACACACACACACACACACACACACACACACACACACACACACACACACACACACACACACACACACACACACACACACACACACACACACACGAGGACAGAGATGTTCACACTCACACACACGCGATAAAAGCTAGATTTGGGGCAAACATTTCGTGGCAAATTCTTTTCCGGCCACTCTCGTCTCTTCAATCAGTCTTCTTTGTCCCCTGTCTTGCCTTGAGCTGGCCGTAGCGAGATGTGGGTTAGGGCGAGATGGAGTTGGCAGGTGCGGAGTGCAGTCTGGGGGTGTGGTTTAGTGTGGGTGTGATGTGTGGAGTGGGGAGGTAACTCATGGGAATGTGGTGTGATATAGTGTGGCGTAATGTGATTTTCTGTGAGGTAGATTTGGAGTGATGTGGCTACGTGTGGTGTAGGTAAGGGAGGCTGGTGTGGGGGACTTGTGTGGGAAAATGTTGTGATGAGATGATGTGTGGTGTGATGTAGGGGTGTATGATGTGGAGGGCGTGGTGTGATATCGTTTTGTATGCTATGCTTGTGATTATATGTGAATTAATGTGGGGAGGTGCGTGATGTAGTGTGTGGAGAGTTCGGAGTGGATTGGAGAGGTGTGGTATCGGGTGGGGAGGCGTTCTGTAGGGTGTGGAGGTTTGATGTGGTATGGTATGGTTTACTGTGGTATGGTGAGATGGGGATTGTTGTGAGGATGGGGTGTGAGGAAGTATGGAGGAGTGTGGCGAGGTGTAGTGTGGGATGTGATGCGGGCTTGGGAAGTGTGATGTGGAGTATGGGGTGTTCTGTGGTGTGGGTTGAGGTGTACGAGTGATGTGGTATGGGATTATGTGAAAGGTACGATGTGGGGTGGTGTGAGGAGGTGTGATGTGGTGTGGGTTGAGGAGATGCTATTTAAGATGTGGTGTGGGGTGGTAGAGTAAAGTGTTTGTGGTTTACTACAGCGTGGTAGTGTTGTAAAGTTTGTTGTGGCGAGGGGTTTGAAGTTATTTTGTAAGATGGCTTGGGGTGTGTGGTGTGGGGTCCTGTGCTTTGGTGTGGGGGAGGAAAGTGTGGGGGGTGTAGAGGTACGCTGTGGTGTGGGGTTGGAAGAGTTGTGGGGTAGAGATGAATATTAAGTGAGGGGGGTGCGATGTGTGGCCTGGGGAGGTGTTGTGTGGGGTTGAGATGTGATTTTTTTTTTAATGCAAGGAAGAAGGAACCAAAGGCCATGAGCCCGGAATAACTGTTCCTTCCAAGAGAAAAACAATATACAAGAGAGAGACGATTCAAGATCCGGTCATTTCGAGATGCCTAGGCACACTGCGGTTGAAAGACTGGAGATCATAGGAAGCATGAAATACAGGCAGAGGGAGATAGTTCCAGAGTTGATCTGTTGCATAAATGAAGGACTGGGAGTAACGGTCAACTCTTGCATTAGAGAGTTGGGCAGAAAAGAGATGAGAGTTTGCTGCTAGACAGGTGCTGCGCGCCCGTCGTATAGGTGGAGGAATGCATGTAGGCAGTTCAGAGGAGCAGTGAACAATGAAGTAGCGATAGAAAAGAGATAAAGATACAACAGTGCGGCTAAGAGACAGAGGTCGAAGGGAGCCAGTAAGAGGGGGAGAGTTAATGAGACGAAAAGCCTTTGACTCCACCCTATTGAGAAGAGCTGTGTGTGGGAACCTTCCCACACGGATGAAATTATTTTTAGCAGAGCAAAGAACAGACTTAGCACAATTCCGGGCAGAAACTTCAAAATGATGTAATTCAGGGATGGGTTGGGTTCAGTACCTTTTATAGGCCCTCTCCTTGTTGCGGACAGCATTAGAACAAATGTGATTAAACCAAGGCTTTCTTGTAATAGTCAAAGGATATGTGAAAAGAATGTATGCTTCCATGCCCGAGAGAATAACCTCTGTAATGCGCAAGGCACACTCAGATGGCTTCCGGCCATGGAAGCAATAATCATTCCAGGGAAAATCAAAGAAGTACTGCCTGAGGGCCTCCCAATCCGCAGCTCCAAAGTTCCACGGACAACGTTTCTTTGGAGGGTCCACAGGCCGTACTGGAGCGATAGGACAGGTTAAGGTGATAAGGTTGTGATCGGAGGAACCCAACGGAGAGAAAAGATTAACAGTGTAAGCAGAAGGATTAGTTGTAAGGAAGAGGTCAGGTATGTTGGAGCTCTCTCTAAGGTGGTCAGGGATACGGGTAGGGTGCTGTACAAGTTGCTCTAGGTCATTAAGGATAGAAAAGATGTAGGCTTGTGCACCAGGTGGATCAGTGAAAGGAGAGGAGAGCCAAAGGTGGTGGTAAACATTGAAATCTCCAAGAATGGAGATTTCAGAGAAAGGAGAAATGGATAGATGTAGGGTGGAGAGGCTGGTGCTGGAATGTGTGGGATGCCGTGGTGTGGGGGGTGTTGTGGAATTTGAGTGTGTGGTGTGATGTGGGGAGGTGAGGTGCTCCCGTAAATTTTGGAGTGAAATGTTATATAGAGTGGTGTGCTAAAATGAGATTTTGTGTGATGGGGTAAATGCTGGGAGGTAAAGTGTGGGAAAGAGATATGGGGGTAGGTTTTCCGTTGAATGTAGGGATGTAATATACTATGGAGAGATGTGATGTGGGAATGTAGGTTGTGAAAAGGCGTGGTGTGGGATGGAATGGAGTGGTATAGGTAGGCGTAGCGTGGGATGGGGAGGCATAGAATTGTGAGGTGTGATGCTGGTGATGCTGATGTTGTGTGATGAGGTGAGGTGTAGCGAAATGTACTGCAGTGTAGTGTGGTGAGGTGTGTTAAGGGATAAGGTGATATGGTGAGTGTGGTGCCAGGAGATGTAGGGTGGAGTGGAATGGTGTTGCGTTGTAGAGTTGTGATGGGGTGTGATGTTGGAAGGTGTGGTGCGGTAGTGTTGAAAAATAGGACGCTGCGAGCTTGTCTTTAAGAATGTGGTTAAGTGTGTGGAGGAGTGTGGTATAGGGAGATGTGATGTAGGAAACTTTGTGTGGTGTAGCGTTGGACATGGAAGCGTGCTGTATTGAATGTGTACTGCAGTGTGTAATTGCAAATTAGAAACAATGAATGTCTAGTTAGATATGGTAGTGTGTTTTACCCAGAGTGTATACCGAAGAGTATATGTATGTATATAAGAGTGAACACGTAATTGGATACCTTTGTTGTTGTGTGGTGATGACGTATTATGACCTCATTTTTTTCGTTTCTTCGGTGAAATACAGAAGCCTAGCTAGTTGTTATCTTATTCCATACCTTTCTGTCTACCTTACCTTCTGCTTAACTATATTTCTGCCCGTCAGCTGGCCAGCCCATGCACCAGTTTACCTCTTCAATACCAATCCCCAACTTATACATACCCAAAACACCCTTCCCCATATCCATTTCTCAGCATCTCACATCAGACGCATATTCCCTTCCCCCCCACCTCGCATTTCACTTACCACCTTCCTCCCCTCCAACTCACGGTCAAAGCAACCTGCCTTATATCCATTCCCTACTCTCCCCGTGGTGGTTGTGTACACCTGGTCACATCCACCACCTGGCCCTAATGAGCTTTATGTGTTTGTGTGTGTTCTCGCCCCTCCTGGATATTGACACTTACGCCGGACACTCCATGATACTCGTGGTGAGAGGCGGCTGTGTTGAATGTGTTGCAGCTTGCTTGCATGTGGGGAGGGGGTTGGACGCTGTAAGGTGTGGCGTGTAGTGTGTGTGTGGGGATAGGGTTGGCATTGGAAGGAGCGACGAATGTGTGTGTGTGTGTGTGTGTGTGTGTGTGTGTGTGTGTGTGTGTGGGTCTGTCTGTCTGTCTGTCTGTCTGTGATGCATATAAGCAACCGTCGCTTTACAAATATAGGTCCCGGTTTCAGTTTCAGATGCAAAGAGACTTGGGGAGGCAGTGGCGCATGCTTGCTAAGGAAAAGCTCCCAACAAACATTTTCCGAAACTGCTAGACACAACAGTCGCTTTGCATATCCAGGTCCCTGTTTCGGTTTCGGTGTGAAGAGACTGGGGTACAGAGACTCTGTCTAAAGGTGTCGTTTTCGGCAGAGGAAGAGGAGTACAACACTCGTTCTATGCTAACCTAACAGAGGAAATGTGCTTAAGCCAGACCTGAATGAAGCAAATATTAATTGCTACCTTGTTTATTACTGAGTGGCTGGCTGGATTGATGGATGAATATTCGATCAAGATGTATTAACGTGTTGCGTCCCATGTACTGCTGGTTGTTCCTCCAGACACCAAAGTGAGCTGAAGTGCCACCAATGAAATTAAGCTGATATCGTAACTGTACTTGAAAAAGTTGGAAACACACACACACACACACACACACACACACACACACACACACACACACACACACACACACACACACACACACACACACACACACACACACACACACACACACACACACACACACACACACACACACACACACACACACACACACACACACACACACACACACACACACACACACACACACACACACACACACACACACACACACACACACACACACACACACACACACACACACACACACACACACACACACACACACACACACACACACACACACACACACACACACACACACACACACACACACACACACACACACACACACACACACACACACACACACACACACACACACACACACACACACACACACACACACACACACACACACACACACACGTAACCAAACGCTTTACATTCCAAGCAGGCCTTCACGTAGTCGCTTATAAGCTTTTACACACAAGCACTCCCACCCGCACACGCATTCACGCCCGCTTGCTCACACACACTCACTCACTCACACAAAATATTGGCCTACGTGACTGAATTTTCACACTGGGCGTCTCCTTTCAGCCGAGTGGGGGATTTTGGCCAACCGTTTTATCACGCTGTCTCCCACACGTTCTGCTTTTCCGTCTTGCATTTTGTCTGACTTTCTCGCAGTTTCTTACAGGTACACATTGTCTTACTATCTCACACTCATACTTAGACCATCTTTCAATTTTTCTTCCTCCTTCTCACGTTCTTATATTTTTCTCACCTTCATGCTCTTGCTTCGGTATACTTCCTCACTTTTTCCTCACTATTTCGTATATCCACACATTTTCTTTTCCTGTCCATATCCTACACTTTACGTTCTTTCTTCATTTTATTTTTTTTTTTACCTTTTCTTACTGTGGTGCACATACATCAAATTTTTCTAACGCTGTCATATATTCGTACAGCCACTTTTTTTTTTTTTTTATAGTCTCCTTGTTACCCTTTCTTCCATTTTCATATTTTCTTGCATTAGTTTTCCACGTTTTCATTTATTTGCTTTTCAGTGTTTACTTTAACTTTTCCTTGTATGCTTACAATTTCAGTTAGATACTTCTTTCCACTCTCTGCCACTTCCTCACTTCCTTTCTCAGTTTGTCGTACTTCCTCGCGGTTTCTGTCTTTCTCACTTCTTTTATTTTGTCACTTTCTTACACCGTCTCACTTATTTTTTTCATAATTGTACTCGTTTTTAGTGGTAGGTGGTAGCGACCATCATTCACTCTTTTGATGTAGTGCTGCCTACTTCTTCCTTAGCCTTTATCATTCTTTTTTTGTGCCTGCCCTCCTCTCTTCCTATTTCTCCCATCTTTCCTGTCACTACTTATTGCTTTTCTTTCCGTTACAGGTGGCTTTACATTGAGTGACAAGCCAAATGGTTTCCTGTAAGCCAAGAAACCATTTACAACGCTGGGTGGTAACCAAATAACCAAACCATACGTGCTCCCTACGTGTCAAGTGGGTTGGTGGAGGGTTAGTGCCCCTCCCCGTAAAACAAATAACTCAGAGTCAAATGGCAACCCCTTACGGGATTATGGCGTCTGGCAATAGATAGATAGATAGATAGATTTCTTAGTTTCTCACTTTCTTACATTATCACTTCTTTCTTACAGTGTCTCACACTTTGCTTCTGGTTCTTACACACATCCTTACTGTCTCTCTCTCACTTTAAATTACTTGTTTTTACTTGCTCTTACCCTAACAACCCCTTCATTACATTCATATTAGTACCAGTTTATCCTTCCTACCTGTACACTGTTTTGTTTATTTACCTCGTATTATGTACAGTGTGAGTATTAAATGTTGTCACTTTCTCACTTTGCTACACCGACAAATACACACATTCATCTCAAAATAATTTCCCTTTTCTTAGAGTTTACTAGTGCACGCTTGTTTTCACACATTTTCAATTCTGACTTTTCACTCTTTCTGCCTCACTTAATCATCTTTTATACTCTTTTAGACTTATAACCGAAATTTTCAGTTCTTTCCTTCTGTTATTTGTGGATTCTCTCTCTCTCTCTCTCTCTCTCTCTCTCTCTCTCTCTCTTTTTCCATTCCTGTGCCACCTTCCTTCTCCTCTTCCTTTCCTTCTCACATCCGATTTTGTCACTTTCTAACCATTCCTCTCCATTTGCCATCTTCATCTTTCTCTTTCATACCTTACTTCTCTTATGTTCCTTCTCCTCATTGCCCTTTTGCTCTCCGTCCTTAATCTCCTGTCGAATTCCGCTTCCTTCCATCTCTTCCGTTCACCATTCTCTTTCTCTCTTCTCATTTTTACCTGCGGCGATAGCCAGAAGGTCAATGAGTGACCAGCGTTCTTCTTCTGCTTCTGGCGGATTTGTTAAAAGGAGGCCTTTGGAGACAAAAGTGGTCCCATAAATGGTAGTTTGACATGGAGAATCCAAATCTGCCATCAGCTGACACCTGAGGTGGCGCCATCTAGCAACAACTGTAGTAAAAGTGCTTAATTTAAGCCTGTTGAGACATAAAAGTGATCCAATACAAGGTTATTTGACATGGAGAATCCAAATTTGCTGTCAGCTGACACTTGTGGTGGTGCCATCTAGCAGCAGCTTTAATAAATGTTGCTGCTAGTTACTTTTTACAGCAAACTGCTTGGAATAAGAGCCTCGCCGCAGGTCCCAGGGCAATTCTGCTCCTATTCATATGCCTTTCCTCGTCTCCTTCTCCTTTTAACGCCCGAACTTTTCTCTCCTCTTAACGCCCCCACTTTCTTTTTATATCCCATTCCCATTTCCTCTCCCCTCTGTTTTCTCTTCCATCCATATCACTCCCTAATAGATTTCTTCATTCTCCCTTACCCTTTCTTCCTCGTACGTAGCCGCTCCTGTTTCTTCCCTCACATTATTTTTCTTCCTCTCATCTTCTTCTCAGATGCTCTCTCTCCCCCCTTTTTATATTTTTCCTTTCTCGCTTCTTCGCATCACTGTAACTTTTGACATAATTCTCCTTTCGTTTTTTTTTTTTTTTTTTAATTCTTTCCATCTCGAATTTCTCTTTTCTTTTCCCATCTCACCCATCTTCCAATCCCACCTCTCTTCCCTCTTACCTCCCTTTATCTACCTCTCATCACTTTTCCCATTCTCTCTCCATCCTCCCTTATTCCCCCTTCCTCCTGTCTCCCTCTTTTTTTCACTGCAGATCCCGTTCTCTCGTCGCCTCTTCACAATTTACAAATACTGCCTTAATCTGGGAAGGTAAGAAGTGTTTATGGCAGCAGTAATGGAGCACTGTGCGTTATAAAGTGTCCGCCGTGTGTGTGTGTGTGTGTGTGTGTGTGTGTGTGTGAGAGAGAGAGAGAGAGAGAGAGAGAGAGAGGTGCTCCCAAATTTTCGGCGAAGTGTGTGAAATGTGCGAGATAAGAAAAGGTGAGAGTGTGGGGTTGATTGTTTGTCCAGCACAGATTGTATGTTCTGGTGCTGACTTTGAAAGTTCTAGAACCAGAGAGAGAGAGAGAGAGACAGAGAGAGAGAGAGAGAGGATGGGAGGGCAGGGGTTGGATATATCATAATGAAAATAATAATATGACAGTGAGACCATTCAACACTGACTTTTGAGATCATATTCTTTCTGCTGCCACATGATCGTATTCAGTTAACAGAGAGAACTCCTGTAGTGCAGGATCTAATGAATGATATTTTTTTTTTTTTTTTTTTTTGTCCTTGCTTTAAAGAAGTGTTCTTTTTTCCTTCGGTGATCCTTACATGGCTATATTTATATGGTGCTACCATATACAGTATATATAGCCATGTAAGGGTCAGCGGGCCTGTTTGTTCTCCTATATAGAGTGTGAACCTCTAATTTATACCCTGAAGCTTCTTATCATGTGCAGTTTCACCGTCTTTGCACTGAAGCTTCTATCATGTACAGCTTCACCGTCTTTTCCAACTTTCCTATCAGCACACTCTTCACTGTTCATAATTAGGAGGAAACATGTATATTGTAACGTTTTAGAAACTCAGTTGTTCTGTGTACCGTACACTGTGTCCTTCTTGTCTCTTTTGTCTCATCAATATTACTGGGGACCGGGAGGTAATATGGATTGTGTCGTATCATATTGTGGGGGACGGTTGGGCCTTAGCCAAGGTTATTCGTTTGCATTACTCGCCCTCGTGCAGTTGATAGGCATATTTTTTTTATCTTCAATCTGTCGCTACGGTCTGTATATCTGTCATCAGTCTCTTTTAATAACTGTATTCAGTTCAAATGAGAGTATTCTAACTGAAATGACTGAATATTTACCCCTTCTCTCCGAAGAGGAGTCAGCCTTGCCGCATAAAATCCTGTAGTGTCAGCGGGAGTAAGTGAAAATATCATCCTGGAACTGAACGGGTTAATCTGACATGTGTTGATGTTCCTTAGTCTTCTGTCTTGTTTATTTATTGGAAACTTTATTGGTTCTCCTAATTAGCTTACCTGAAATTGGATGATATGATGTTGGATGAACAAGGATGACGTAATGACATAATTAGATCCTTGAAGTCGGTGACGTCTTATAAAATGTATCTTGTTTTATCCAGACATATTGTTAAACTTAATAACAGTCTCAGCAGTGAACGGGCTAATGACTTTTCAGATCTCTCCGGTTTGTTGTCTGTCCCAGAGAGATTATAATGGTTTGGAGATAGCAACAATAATTGAAAGAGTATGGCAACGCATTGAAGAGGTTAAACATTGTAGTAGTAGTAGTGTTAGATTTAAACAGGGGAGATACTGTCCTGCAAAATCGTGTGCACATACAGTAGCTGTCAGAGTATGAGTACCAATGCGCAGTGGTGGGCAGCGCAAACGAAGAAGGACCTTGCGCAAGCGCAAAGCGCAATCCACAGTTCACTACCTTGCGCAAGCGCAAATGCGCAATCTGACAAATATTTAGCTTGTGCAATGTCGCAAAGCACAAGCGCAAACCATTTGCATATATTTTTGGGAATTACTGAAAAATATTGAGATATATAAATAACACAGCATACCTACTTACTTTTATTTATTATTATTTTCTATTATTTGTAATTTGCGCAAGTGCGCAATCTAATATTTAGCTTGTGCAATGTCGCAAAGTGCTAGCGCAAATCATTTGCATATATTTGTGGGAATTACTGTAAAATATAAATTGGTATAATTGAAAAAATTTCACTCATCTTAAATGTCAGGACCAACTGCCTAGCCCCGGGCTCTTACGCTCCTCATGGGGCAACGTAGGGCTGGATGATGGATGGATGGATTAAATAAATTACTAAATTAGCATACATACTTTTATTTATTATTATTCTATCTATCTATTGCCAGGGCCAGACGCCTTAATCCCGTAAGGGGTGGCCACTGGCCATAATCAAGCAACAAATCGCCTCCATGTCACCCTGTCCCCGGCCATTTCACTGCCCTGCTCCCAGCTCACACCCCCGTCTCATATACCTCTCCACTCCATCCTTCCATCTCATCCTTGGCCTCCCCCTCCCTCCACTTCACTCACATACACTCCCCTCGTCACTGTTTCTCCTAACGCTTTCTCACATCCATATCCACACTACAACGATCCTTCACTTCCTCATTTCATTTGTCCGTCTCTCCATGTAACTGCACATGCTCCTCTCAAATAAATTAATAATTCATTTATTTCCACAGCTCTCACTCTTGACTTCTGTCCCTCCAACAAGCTCCACTTCCATACATTAGAGTTGGTATCTCACATTACTGTCATGTAGTAACTTTTTCACTTGTTTCTTGTCACTGCTTTCAGGGAACCAGCAACCTTTCTTCCTTGTTGTACCCTTTCCAGCACTTCACCCTCTAAACTTCCATCCTTACTGAGTCATCAACTCATCACACTACCCAAGCACTTGAACACATTTTCCATTCCCTCCTCATCCATCCTCACTGTACATTCACTGGCTTCACTTCTTTCCAAGAGCATAACTTTACTCTTCCCTACATTCACCTTAAGATTTATTATTATTATATTACTGTGAAATATGAAAATATCAAATAAAATGATTCACTTTGCACACTAAGTGATTCAGGCGGTAGGGCTGAAGCAAGGCGTCGTTACTTTTTAACTCGTGGAAGTTCAAACAAAGTGAACGAGGTGCGGAGCGGTACAGGGAAACAAAGGCTGTTATGTTGCCAGTGTTCCTGTATCTGCATTTTCGCAAGACAGTTTATTTAATAATTCAATATAGACATACATTACCATATGTAATTCGTTACAAAAAATAAAAAATCATGAAAACAGAGTATATAAATCAAATATCCACAGCCTAATAAATTATTAGGCTGTGGATATTTGATTTAAATGATATGTTTTAATGGTTTTTATAAGGAATTGCATATGCTAATGTTAATAAATAATGTATATTTATTATTATTTACTAATAATAATAATTTAAAAGTATTAAAAATATATTTGTTGAAGCATATTAAGAAATGCTACTACCCCCTTCCCTCCCGCCTTCCCCCAACAACCCACCCTCGCGACCCGCCCCAGCCTCCCCCATCCATTGTCCAGCCATGCGGGAAGCTCCCAAGACCACGTGTCCCTTGGAAGACCACGTGTCGCTTGGATTGCGCACCACAGGCCATGTGCGCAAGAGCAAATTTAGTTGTGCAACTAAGCTCGTGCTTGCGCACCTGCCTTTTCATGTGCGCAAGCGCAAAATTGCGCATGGTCTCGTGCGGTGCGCAATGTGCAAACAATATCACCAGAGCGCAAGGGTGCGCAATTGCGCTTTGCGCAAGTGTTTGCGCACCTGCCCAGCACTGCCAATGTGCAATAGTCAGCCTGTAATAATTATGTTTTAGCCCTCAGTCGTGAAATACCAACATTAAGAACGTCTTTCCGGGAAAAAAAAAACGCTCATGAAAAAATACAAAGCTACAAATAACAAAGTGAGGCAAAATTATACAACAGTGTTCGATGAAATGATAGAGGGTTAATAAAGCAAAGCAAGAAAAACCCTGAAGCTCATGTAGCCAACATCAGTAAATCAAACCCGAAAGAATTCCTTAGGTATATCAGAAGTAAGAAGGTATCAGCTCTGACAGTAGGCCCGTTAATTTTAGGAAGAGGATTGCATACAAACGACGAAGCTGAGATGGTTACAGTTTATAATACTTTCTTTGCTTCAGTATTTGCATTAGAAAATTCATGTTTGATCCCTTTGTCTTCCTTCATACGTGTTGTTCAGTGTTGCATAATCAGTGACATTATGGTCAGCGAGAAATGTTTTGTTTGTGTTCCATAAGCCTGCGTTCATCAAAACACCAGATCCACATAGAGTATCTCCAAGATTTTAAAGGAAGTGAAAAATGATATACTAAAATTTCTAGCACAGATATTCATCATACTGTATCATTAACGGGTGGCAGTGTACAACATGATTGAAAACTTGCAAATGTAACATCATCATTTTAAAATGGCGGTAAATCACAACCAGGAAATTACCATTCAGTTAGTTTAACATCATTTGTATGTAAAGAGTTGGAGACAATAACTAGAGATAACTTAGTCAAGCTTTTAGAACAAAATAATCTTATCAGAGACTCACAGCATGGATTTCAAAACAGTTGATCGTGTCTAACCAATCTCCTTGGCTTTTCCAATGATATTATTGATTAGTACAATTAAATCAGATCAGTCGGTGTAATATATCCTAATTTCTAGAAAGCATTCAGTAAAGTTCCCCCATAATCAACTTCTTCAAAAGTCTGTGGAATCAGAGGCAGTTTATTAAGACAGACAAAAACCTGGCTTATGAAACATAAACTTGTAATTAATGGGAAAGAATCAGACGAATGTTACAAATGGAGTACCACAAGGTTTTGTTTTGGATCCTATACTGTTTATTATTATTTACAGTGACGACATTGATGAAGGTTTGTGTTATAAAATAGCCTGATTCACTGATAATAATTATGAAGATTGGTAACAGAGTAGATACTCCCAAACAAAGACTGATGATTCAAAGAGATTTTGATAAGATGTTCAGTTAAGCTCAGGCATGGCGAATGGACTTCAGTACAGACAAATGCATCCTCTTAAATGTTGGGAATAAAAATGAAAAATGTAGCCTTACTGTGAATAATTCTCAAATCTTGAATGTAAAAAAGAAAAAAAAGATTTAGGATTAATTCTTACATATTATTAAACACCACGTCGGCAATGCACAGAAGCAGTAAGGAAAGTTAACAGAGTAATTGTATATATAGGCAGAACATTTCGATTACGATTCGAGAATATTGTCCTTTCCCATATAATTCCTTAGTACATCTGAATCAAGAGTACTGTATTCAATTTTGGTCACCATGTTACAAAAAAGAAATTGATAATTAGTGACAGTCCAGCGAAGAGTAACACAAATTATACCCAAGTTATGGAACAAATCACAAGATAAACGTGTAAAAGAGGTAAAGCTGTTTCCCTTATCAAGGCGCAGATTATGAGGAGATTTGATTAAAGTATATAAAATTGTTAAAGGACAAGGGAATATGGTGATCGATAAGTACACTGCAGTGGACCGGTCGTTTTACACGAGGTATTGGTTATAAAAATAGTAAATGTTTCCAGCAAATGACGCAAAGCAGTTTTCATCAAAGGAGTTGTCAGCGTATGGAATAAATTGTCTTGATGTGTGTTAGCATTATGGTAATACCACTTAAAAACGCATGAACAAGTTTCAGGCTTCGCATCCTCAGTTAAACGCATTCATGGCAGAGTAATATAAACATTTAACTAACTGGTTTCCTTCTCTTTCAGATCATGGAGAGTGCAGCAGCAGTGCAATATAGTTACCAGGTTATATTACTTTTCTCTTACAGGTAATGTTAGTCCAGTGTACCGATTTTTCATTCTTTCCTATGACATTTCCACGGTAGTTTTTCTATACTTCGTGTTAGTCCATCTGACTTTTTCCTGCCGGTTTCGGCTAGAGGGTTTGGAAGAGATGGGGTAGCCTTCGTGATTTGCTGTCTTGATCATCACCTCATAAAATCAGGTATCAAAGTCATAGTCTTTTCTTAAATAATTGCCTCGAAAGACCAATAGATCTGTTGCTGTTTGCTTTCCTTTGTACTCTCTTTTACCCATTCTTCCTTCACTCTCCCTTTCCCCTCCTTGCCTTCCTCTCTTAAGCACAACTGCGTCCCTTCTTCCTCACTTCCTTGTATCTCCCTCTCCCCTTTGCTTCATTTTCGACACCCAGTACTCCCCTCTTTCCTTCTCTTTCCCCTTTTCCTTCCCTTCCCATTTTACTTCCCTTCCTCATCTCCTGCCGTTCTCCTCTCCTTCTCTGTCTCCTGCTCCACTGCTTCATATAAATTTTCCAACACACTAATCAAATCTATTCATTCCGCTCCTCAGCATTCCTCTTTTTCACCCCCTCTTCTCCATACATCTCCTTTCCTCCTACCCTTTCTCTTTTTCTACCCGTTCACAGTGTAACCCCTCAGCCCTCTTCTTCCATTACATCTCTCTTCGTTCCTCTCCATCCTTTTCCTCTCCCCATCATATCTAAATCTCTCCCCTTCCCATCATCAGCACCTCTTCTTGCCCCTTCTCTCCAGCATCATTCTATCACTCCTTATCCCCTTCCTCCCATACTATCATCCTCTACTCTTCCCCTCTTACAGCGTTCTCTCCTTCCTTTTCCTCGCCTTCATCCCCCCCCCCCTTTTCTCTTTTTTCAGCATCCATCTACCTCACTCTTTCCCCGACGATTCTTCCCAACATCCTCATTTCTTATTCCCCTCCCCATTTCAGCGTGGATCCACCTCTCTCTTTTCCCATTTCCCTTTTTCTCTCTTTTCAGTATTCAACCTCTTCTCGTCAATCCCCACTCTCCCATTTCCAACATCCCTCTCCTTCCCCATCCCTTCTTGTCCTCCTCCCACCCTCCCAGTATCACCTTTCTTCCCCCTTCCCCTCTCACCAGCATTCCACTCATCTTTGCCTCTTCCACCCTACAGCATCCCCTCCCCTTCATTCCTCAGTATCCATCCACTTCTCATCCCTTCTCATTTTCGCAGCATCTCGTCCACGTCTATCCATCCTCAAAAAGAAAAAAAGAAAAAAAAAACACTTTCTTCCTTTCTCCCCTCGTTCTATTCAGCGTCAACGTCTCTCATTTTCCCCTCACCAGTTTCCTTACTTCCAACGCTTATGTTCAGTCTTCCCAGTATCCCTTCCTCTTGGTTTCCCCCACACACCATTCCTTCCTCCTCTTCTCTCATACCCCTTTTCCCTGTTCTCAGGCTCAACCCTCCCCGCCCCCCTCCCTGCCGCCATAGGTGAGTCTAGACGCATTATTTGTTGCCTCAGGACGGTAAACTTCAGTGCACAAGTTCACCCATAGAGCTAGTTTACAGTCTCCCACATCCCTAATATTACTCCCTCACTTTATTGACCCCCCATCCCCCCGTCTCTCTCTCTCTCTCTCTCTCTCTCTCTCTCTCAGCACGTCATTGTAATGGGATACAAATTACAGTACTCCACGTCTTTGGAAACACACCGTGCAGTACGTAGGAGAGAGAGAGAGAGAGAGAGAGAGAGAGCTCGATGGTCCACCCCACTTCACTTTTCCCCATACGAAGGTCACAAAATAGTTTATGGAAACCAAGCTACTGATTCCTGTCCCTTTGAGTGACTGACGGGCGAGGCTGACAAATTCGCCCGTGTATGGACACAATTGACAGGTTGCCGATAGCAGTCAATTCTGTACCCCACCACCACCCCCATCCCTTGAAAAGGTGAATTCGCCTTTCCTTTCCTCTGTTTCTTCCCTACCTGGGGGTAGGGGGGTTTTTCAAGAATACTCCCCCAGTATCCCTGCTTGTCGTAAAAGGCGACTAAAAGGGTTGGCGGAGGGTTAGTGCCCCTCCCCGGAAAACAACTAACTAAAAAAACAAACAATAAGCCTCGGACAAGGACTGACCAAACGATGACGACCAAGGACCGGACAAAGGACATGGTAATTGGAACTTGGAATGTAAGGGGAGCGAATGATGAGGTGAAAGAGAGAGAGATTGTCCAGGTGCTTGAGGGTGCGAAAGTGGATGTATGTGGAATAACTGAAACAAAATGGAAAAGAGAAAGTGTGAGAGAATGGGAGTATGGATGGGGTATAGTGCAGGAGTAGGTGAGAATGAGAGGGCAAAGGAAGGAGTATGTATAGTTGTGAGTAAAAGATGGAAGAGGAGCATAAGACAGTATGGATCAGTTGGGTCAAGGATTGTGTAGGTAAAGTTGAAAGTTGGAATACAAATGTGGGCGATTGTGTGTGTGTATGCACCAACACAAGATCGTGCTAGAAGTGAGAGAAGAGTTCTGGACAAATGTAGAAATGTGCATGGAAAAGTTTGGAAGGAATGAGAGAGTGTTTTTGATTGGTGATATGAATGGTAAAGTTGGGAATGTGAAGGTGGATGGAATAGTTGGTGAGTGGGGTGTGCCTGCTGAGATAGATGAGAATGGGAGTGCGTTAGTGGACATTTGTGCTGGGAGGGGGTTGGTGATAGCCAATACCCTCTTCAGGCATAAAATGATCCACAGGTATACATGGCGAGTGATGAGAAGGGTAGGTGGTGAACTGAATGAAAGGAAGGCAATGATTGATTATGTGTGTGTGGATGAAAGGATGCAAAGATGTGTAAAGGATGCAAGAGTGTATAGAGGTTGGGGGAGTGGACTTTCTGACCACTACATGGTGGTGGCCGGAATTAGAATTCAAGTGAGATGGAGGAATAGAAGAAGGGAAAGACGAGAGGAAGGAGTAGTTGCAAGGAGAGTGGAAAGGTTACAAGAGGATGAGAAAAAGGCAGAGTATAAGAGAAAAGTGGAGGAACGATTGGGCAAATATGAATTTGGAGCAGATGGGAGACGTGGAAGGTGTGTGTAAGATATTTACAGAAGAAATATGTGCAGCATGTGATGTGGTGTGTGGAAGGAAGAGAAGACGGAGGGGGGTGCAAGGAACAGCGTGGTGGACTGAAGAGGTGAAACAGGCTGTGGCACAAAAGAAGAAAGCATACAATGAATGGATGAGAAATACGGGCGTGGAAGAAGTTGAGAGGCGGAAGAGAGAGTTATATGTAGAAAGAAAGAGAGAGGTGAAAAGATTAGTAAGAGAGAGTAAGAAGAGAGTGGATAAGGAATTTGGAAGGAATTTGAGTGTAAAGTGGAGGGACTGTAAGAAAATGTTCTGGAGAGAGGTGAAAAGAGTAAGACAGGGTGGAAGTGAAGTTAGCAGGGGAGTGAAAGATAAAAATGGTAGATTACTAGTGGAGAAGGGAGAAAAAGTGAGCAGATGGAGAGAACACTTTAAGGAATTGTTGAATGTAGAGGATGGAAGTAATGCGAGTATAAGTGGCTGGGGAATGGCTGGGAGAAGGAGGGAGGTGAGAAGACAGGAACAAATCAGTAGGATAGAAGTGTGGAAGCAATGAAGAAAGTTAAATCGGGGAAAGCCCCAGGAATTGATGGAGTGTGTGGTGAAATGCTGAAGCATGGGGGAGAGATAGTAGTAGAATGGATGTGGAAGATGTGTATTTGGCCTGGGAGGAAGGTAGAGTCCCGGAGGATTGGAAGTCAGGTATAATTATTCCCTTGTACAAAGGAAAAGGGGAAAAAGAAGTGTGTGGTAATCATAGGGGCATTTGTCTTCTTAGTATAATAGGAAAAGTGTATGGTAGGATACTTATTGACAGAGTTAGAGAAAGAACAGAGAAATTAGTTGGAGAAGAACAGGGAGGCTTTAGGAAGGGAAGAGGTTGTGTAGATCAGATATTCATTCTTAGATCTTTAGTGGAAAAGTTTCTAGAGAAGGGAAAGAAGTTGTATGCGGCTTTCATGGATTTGGAGAAAGCATATGACAGGGTGGATAGACAAGGATTGTGGAAAGTGTTAAGAATATATGGAGTAGATGGGAAGTTGTTGAATGCTGTGAAGAGTATGTACGATGGTGCGAAGGCTGCAGTGCGTGTGGATGGTGAACTAAGTGAATTTTTCTCTTTGAAAGTTGGTTTGAAACAGGGATGTGTCATGTCTCCATGGCTGTTCAATCTGTACATGGATGGGGTAATAAAAGAGGTACAAGGTAGGGTAGTGGATGTTGGAGTGGCCCTGGTGAAAGAGAATAGTGTTTGGAAACTCCCTGTACTGTTGTTTGCAGATGATACTGTGTTGTTGAGTGAAGACGAAGGGGAGCTGCAAGGCTTGGTGGATGAGTTTGAGAGAGTGTGTAAGAAACAGAATCTAAAGGTGAATGTAGGGAAGAGTAAAGTGATGGTCTTTGAGAGAGGTGAAGTCAGTGAATGGACAGCGAGGTTGGATGGTGAGGAATTGGAAAATGTGAGTACGTTTAAGTACTTGGGTAGTGTGATGAGTAAGGATGGAGGTTTGGAGGGTGAAGTGCTTGAAAGGGTACAGCAGGGAAGAAAGGTTGCTGGTTCTTTGAAAGCAGTGATAAGAAACAGGGAAGTGAGCATGGAAATGAAAAAGTTACTACATGACAGTATTGTGATACCAACTCTAACGTACGGAAGTGAAGCTTGGACGTTGTTGGAAGGACACAAGTCAAGAGTGAGAGCAGTGGAAATGAGTTATTTAAGAGGAGCATGTGGAGTCACATGGAGAGACAGGCTGACGAATGAGGATATAAAGGAGCGTTGTGGTGTTGATGTGGATGTGATAGGAAGCGTTATGAGGAACACACTGAGATGGTTTGGCCATGTGGAGAGGATGGAGGGTGAAAGACTGACGAAGAGAGTGTATGTGAGTGAGGCGGAGGGGGGAAGAGGGAGGGGGAGGCCGAGGATGAGATGGAGGAATGAGGTGGAGAGGTATATGAGAGAGGGGTGTGTGAGTTGGGAGCAGGGCAGTGAAATGGCGGGGGACAGGGCGACTTGGAGGCGATTTGTTTGTGGCCACCCCAAACGGGATTGAGGCGTCTGGCAATAGATAGATAGATAGACCTACCTATTTCAGCCCCTGTCTAAATTAGCCACGTACAGCAATGCAGAAGTTCATCAATACTTCCTTGTTGGTGGTGGCAGTGTGTGATGTTACATGAACTGTTTTATGTTATAGCAGTGTGAAGGACAACAAATTAGTTTGAGAAATAAAGATGCTCTCTGTTGTTGCCGGAGGAATGATAAATATGGAAGGCAGGACACACTACTGGTCCAAGACTGTCGGTTAATTTTTGCTTATGGCTGTACATGTCTACCAGCATACACCACTGTCTTCCTACCTGCCTCCCTGCCTACCAACCCACATGCCTACCTACCCTCTTGTTTACCTACTTATCTACCTACACAACAGCCTACCAATCTACCTACGGACCGACCTACAGACACCTCTACCAATCTACCTGCTACATATCTGCCTACCTACCTACCTGCCTACCTACCTACCTGCCTACCTACCTACCTGCCTACCTACCTACCTGCCTACCTACCTACCTGCCTACCTACCTACCTACCTACCTACCTACCTACCCACCTGCTCACGCCACTACATACCCTTCTACCTCCACCAACACATACCTTCCTACCCACACTACAGCTTCCCTACCTACCGCCAACAACCTACCTACCTATTTACACCACGAATTATAAGGGTACCAACCTAAACCACTGATTACATACCTACCTACACCTGTACCTACGCCCATGCTCTCTCTCTCTCTCTCTCTCTCTCTCTCTCTCTCTCTCTCTCTCTCTCTCTCTCTCTCTCTCTCTCTTTCTCATTATGATTATACACTGATGTACTTAACTGTTATCCTTGTCAGTGTTCACTCTTTCACAACGAAGTATACTTCTTAAATGTAATGAAATGCCTGGCAGCAGTAGGAGTAAAATATAAGGAGCTGTAACCGTACTGAACAGGTCCAAAGGTGATGAGTCAGGTAGAGGAACAAAAAAATAATCATTGAAAGAGTGAAAATTTATGATGATACTGAGCATAGTATACTTTAAAAAATAATGAGTGAGGGAGGTAACTGCTTCGATACGGTGACTTTTTTTTTTTATACTGTATTTTTTTTTTACTCCTGCCAGACATTTTTTGCAGCTAAGAAGGATGCTTTTAAAATGCAGGGATTATTGAAGGCTGTTTGAAAAGCCTCCCCGATATTAATAAAATCTGCAGCTACCGGATAGTGAGGATAATTTAAAAAGACGTCAGTGCATTGGTGAGTTAGTGCAGTTATGAGAAAAAAAGAAATAAAAATGCAACAAAAATGGAGGATGAATAAGTATGTAGAATAAGTCAAAAATTAAATGCATAAATATTGAGGAAATATATATATTGCCGGGAAGAAATGCATAGCCGAGCTGAAAATTGGTTTGCAGGTATTTGTGGTACTTGTGGATGCTGATAGTTGTGGCTCTGGCGATGAATGGTGGTGGTTGTGATTGTGTTGATGTTTAGTGATATTAGTGGTAGTGGTGGTGGATGGTGGTAGTAATACTTGCGGTAGGGGTGGTTGATTGGGTTGTAATGACAACAGTTTTTCTTGTGATTTGGGATGGTGGTAGTTGTGACTGTAGAGATGGTGTTTTGACAACGGAGATGATGGTATGTTATGGTTATGGGTGTTATGGTGGATGGTTATAGTAAAAGTTATAGTAGTAAACAGAAAAAATACAACAAACACACAGAGAATGGAAAGCAGAAAGCCACTTTAGGTAATCTATCAGAAGGGGATAAGTGTAAGTGAGGAGTGATGGTGGTGGTGGATGGTGGTTGTTGTGGTGGTTGTGGTGGATGGTGGTTGTTGTGATGGTGATGGTGGATGGTGGTTGTTGTGGTGGATGGTGGTTGTTGTGATGGTGGTGGTGGATGGTGGTTGTTGTGATGGCTGTGGTGGATGGTAGTAGTTGTGATGGTGGTGGTGGATGGTGGTTGTTGTGATGGTTGTGGTGGATGGAGGTTGCTGTGATGGTTGTGGTGGATGGTGGTTGTTGTGATGGTGGTGGTGGACGGTGGTTGTTGTGATGGTAGTGATGGATGGTGGTTGTTGTGATGGTGATGGTGGATGGTGGTTGTTGTGATGGTTGTGGTGGATGGTGGTTGTTGTGATGGTTGTGGTGGATGGTGGTTGTTGTGATGGTTGTGGTGGATGGTGGTTGTTGTGATGGTTGTGGTGGATGGTGGTTGTTGTGATGGTTGTGGTGGATGGCGGTTGTTGTGATGGTTGTGGTGGATGGCGATAGTTGTTTTTGTGGTGGAGAGGAAGGTAGTTGTGGTAGTTGTGGTTGTGGTGGTGGATGGAGGTCGCTGTGTTTGTGATGGTGGAGATGGCAGTTGTGTTGATTATGGATGGTGATAGATGTTGTTGTTTATGCTGTTGTTGTTGGTGTTGCTCAACCTCGGGTCAAGCTTGGTCCAGCAGACCCGTCTACTGCAGGTGGGCAACCCCCCCTCCCCATGGGATCGTCCCATAGGTTGCCTGTAGTCATGATGCTGCGTCTGTGTGTTAGTGTGGCCTGTGCTGTGCAGTGCTGCATAGTGTGGCATGTGCTGTGCAGTGCTGCATAGTGTGGCATGTGCTGTGCAGTGCTGCATAGTGTGGCATGTGCTGTGCAGTGCTGCATAGTATGGCATGTGTTGTGCAGTGCTGCATAGTGTGGCATGTGCTGTGCAGTGCTGCATAGTGTGGCATGTGTTGTGTATTGCTGCATAATGTGGCATGTGCTGTGCAGTGCTGCATAGTGTGGCATGTGCTGTGCAGTGCTGCATAGTGTGGGATATGTTGTGTTCACTTGTTCTACAAGTGGGGTACTTGTTACCTGTGATTCCACCCAACCCAGATCTAAGCTGGTAACTGAGGAGGGCTGGGTAATGTCCTGATCTAAGCATAGCTGGGTTGAGACTAATAGTTTGGGTTGTTTTGGTGGGTGGTGGTAGCTGTGGTTGTGATGGTATATGGGAAGAGTTTTAACCGTGATAGGAGTCATGACTTTGTGGAAATGGTAATTATGGCTTTGGCTGCTGTGGTGGGGATGATGGTAGTTGTGGTCGTTGTGGTGCTGGTGGATGGTGGTAGTTGTGATTGATGCGGTGGTGATAGATAACGAAAATAACAGAGAGAGAGAGAGAGAGAGAGAATCAGTGTACAGATTCAGACATGTATGAATAAATTTGAGTGATGTGATGAGAGGTGATAGTACAGTAGATTGGGTAACCCCAGTGGAACCACCGACCTTGGCTGTGTGATGACGTGTGGCCCGGGGATGAGTGTGTATGTGGTGGTGGTGGTGGTGGTAGATTGTGGTTGTTGTTGTGGTGGTGATGATGAATTGTGACTGTGATTGTTTTGGTGATGTTGGTCGAATGTGATTGTCATTTTTATCGTGGTGGTCGTGGTGGATTGTGGTTGTTATGTTGGTGGTCGTGGTTGATTGTGGTTGTTGTGGTCGTGGTTGATAGTGGTTGTTGTTGTGGTCGTGGTAGATTATGGTTGTTGTGGTGATGATAGATTATGGTTGTTGTGGTGATAGATTGTAGCTGTTGTGGTGGTGATGCATTGTGGTTGTTGTGGTCGTGGTTGATTGTGGTTGTTGTTGTGGTCGTGGTGGATTATTTGTTGTTGTGGTGATGATAGATTATGGTTGTTGTGGTGATGATAGATTGTGGCTGTTGTGGTGGTGATGCATTGTGGTTGTTGTGGTTGTGGTTGAGAATTTTGCATGTTTTTGGTTTTGGAGGTGGATTGTGGGTGCTGCTGTTGTGGTGGTGGTGGATTGTGGTAGTGGACTGTGGTTATTGTGATGATAGAGTGTGGTTGTTGTTGTGATGGTTGTACTGTACATAGATCAACAGGAGATAGTTGTAAGTGTGATGATGATGATCAGAGAGAGAGAGAGAGAGAGAGAGAGAGAGAGAGAGAGAGAGAGATGCTCGCAACTTGGAAAATGAAAATGAGTGAGAGTAAGGAAATAAGATCAAGAGTGCATGTGACAGTGACTGACAGAATTACTTATAAGAATTACCTCTCCTGTCACTCTGCCCTTATACTACCTCTCTCTCTCTTTCACACACACACACACACACACACACACACACACACACACACACACACACACACACACACACACACACACACACACACACACACACACACACACACACACACACACACACACACATCCCTTCACCTTACCAATTCAACCACACTTCACACACGCTAACTCAAACATTTTCTTCATATTGATACTTGTTTTATTCTCTCAGTATTCCAACATTCTTACAGTTCTCTATCGCTTTGTCACATACTTACATCGCATTCTCTGCTCCTTCACCGTACTACGCTTGTGATAACACACACACTTCATCACACTTCTTGATTCACATTCTTTCCACTTAATTTTCTTTTGTTATTCTTGTATCACTCAGTTCCATTAATCTGTCGTCCCATACATCAGTTTTACATTTCTGTCATTCCTGTACCTATATATTGGAGTCTGTCAGCCTCATTCTTTCTGTAAAGCACACACCCATTCTTCTGCGAACTATTACACCCATCATTTCAGTCATCCATCCAGCCATCTTTCTGTCCTTCCTTCCTTCATTTGATTTTCGCCCTTTCAGTCCGTCATTCCTTTTTCTTTCCTTCCTTCCTTCCCATTCTGTATCTACTTTCTCCTTCATTCCTTTCCGTTCTTCCTTCCATTCCTACTTCTTCCTATTCTGTCTCCCCTTACCTTTCTCCGCCCCCCCCCTTTTCCTTCCTTCCTTCCTTCTCTTTACCTTCCCCAGATTTCTTCTCCCTCTCTCCCTCCCTTCGTCCCTCATACCACTCGTGGGCCAAAATTAACGAAGTAATTACGTTCCCCAGAAAAGAGAGCAAGCAACTTTAATTTGGTCAGCCTTGTTTGTGTGCCTTGATTTGCCGATTCATGTTAGTCTGTTTTCTGTGATTTTCCTTTTTTTTTTTTTTTTTATTGGTTTATTTCTGTGTTTGTTATTAATCCAGCATATTTCCCTTTTCTTCTTTGCAATGTTTATGTATTTTTGGCGTTTTATTGTTATCCTTGTTTTGTGTTTTTGTCTGTCGTAGTGCTTTCTTTGTCTTGCTTGTTTGTGTTTTCCTTTGTTTCTTGTTTCATTTGTGTATATTTTTATATGTTTTGTCTGTCCTGTTATATTTTCATTGTAGTCTTGGTTTTTATTCTGTTTTGTCTGTTTGCTTTGGTCTCTGCCCTGGCTTTATTCTATTTTCTTTGCCTTGTTTACACAGAAACACAAAACTAAAATACGGAATAGTTGAACGTCAGCAGTATATGTTGACGCAGGATAAGAAATTGATTCAAAAATTAAACATGTAAAATTTTATCCCCAAAGCGTAGGACGTAGTGCTGGAGAGGGGCGCCTTCCCGCGGTGGTACTGTTAATAACCAGGCGGCTCCGCTGACCAGACAGCATTGAATCGAATGTGAAAGGCGTCGTTGTGGCGAAGTAGCAAGTTCAATGATAATGAATGAATAAAAGCACGAATAGAACTCTCTTTCGGTTAAACGTGCTGTTTCCAGCGTCTGGATTTTATTACACTGAAAAAATATGAACAAAATCTTAACCACTTGGTATACAAATTCAAGTGTATTAATCAGTTACACATTAGTTTTGAAAGTTAGTCGAAAATAATTTTTTTTCTTTTGTTTGTTTCTCTTATTACTGTACGAAGCAAATCCTCGTGGTTCGTGGGATCATCCACTATCTACTCACTATTTTGCTACCGACAGGTGACTCTGCACTGGATAACAAGCCATACTGTGTCTTGTGTCCTAGGAAACCATTTACTTTGTTGGTAGGTAACCGATAACCATCAAATAGACGCCTGGTGGTTTAATGGGTTAAGACACCCTTAATGGATGTGGCATTTACGGGTCCAAGTCCAGTGGATGGGGTGGTTTGGGGTCAGTTGCTTACATAATGCCACTCGGGAAATGGTGGTTGGTCACCCTTGCCCGAATTTTTTTTTAGCTGAGTGGCTCTAGGACTGTGTGCTCCTGATGGGACAATAATGGAAAGATGAAGGGTATTTTTTAATGTTTTCAGTGAAACATTTCCCGTCTTCAGCAAGCTTAGCTGTGGGTCACACGTCCAGTAGCAGTGAGGGGCATAACTCTGCCACTGACTGGACTGCATGCCGGTTGGGAACACCATGTGGGGGCCACTGTGTTAAAGGCAATCCCAGATCCACCCACCCACCCTCCATACATCCCTGACCTCTGGAACATATAAGGTAAATAACAGAGAGAGAATGCTCTTGATCCCATTCTATTTGTACTTAGGACAGATTAACAAGGACTTGCATTAAATTTGTAAGGCGCCAGTCTGGAGAACATTTTTGTTGGTTAGTTTCATTGTCAGACACCCGAAGAGCTCCGTCACTTACCAGCTCTCCCTCCCAACACACCAGCCCTGCCCTGGGCTTCCCTTCAGTCAGGTGATGTATTTTATTGAGTTATGTTTGCTGCTTCCACACGATTTTATTCATTTTAGGAAAGGCCTTTCTTACTGAAAGGTTTTGATGATCACATTTAAATCTCTTCGTCTAAATATCTCTCCTAACTTAAGCAGAGTTTTTTTTTTTAAGGTAGCAAAAATAGTAAAGAATAATTGCGTACTAGGGAGGAAGAGCTTTATTTGCCTTGGTCACTATATACTCTTCACTTTAATTTGGTTTATAATTGTCATCTCAGTATCTTTACTGCTGACCTGTAACAAGATAATAATAAACACTAGACAGTGGTTCTACCCATGCAAAAAAGTGGCATGAAGTGGATGTAGAGCCGTAGTATTGTCTTACTGGGCCACTGAACTGTGTCTACATTAACGCTAGAATATGGTGCTAATCACAGATTACTAAACTAGAAATAATGTAGGGCCGTAGTATTGTCTTATTCTGCCAGTGAGGTACAAAAGAACTACTGTAAAATCTCCATCAAGATGAGGTGGACGAACTTTACAGCAGATGCTGTTCCTGCCTAACCTGAGACTTGTCTAATGTGAGCACCGCTTGCTGTTCATTTATTCCCAAGAGCTGAAGGTGCTACTCTGTGTACTGCGGCATCTCTGTACCATCGCCTTGACCGCATACTGAGTGACAAGTGTTGCTAAGGAGCAGTACACGAGCGTGGGAACCGTGAGATTAATTCAGTTTAGACTTTACTGCCTTCCTTCTGCAATTCCTTGTCGCTCCATAGGTATTGCCAGCTCAGCTGACTCTGCCACCAGACTGTGGACAGAACTGATTAGTCAAGAGGGGGACTGGAAGAGCATCATGGGATAGGAAGCAAGATCGAATTTCTCTAGCGATCCCAACAGCTGCAGCATGACGTATTGAACAGCAGCGTGATCTTGGACAGAGAAGAAATTACATCTACAGCAGAGACAATAATGTTAGGATGCTGATCATTATTATTAAATCTAGCGGTTAAACTACAACCAGTTAAATTACAAAAACAGAATCCAATGCGGACAGGGAAAGGAGTACGTAAAAAGAACAAAATACTCGTAAATTTAATACAGGCATTTTGGTTTGAAAAATATTCTTGGAAATTGCAACTGTCAGGAAAAAGATTAATATAAATGACACATAAAAAATTACCTACTATAGTAGTACTCGCGTAAATGTGCGGCTTTGGTGTGGCCCGCACCTGTGTACAATGGTGCCACGTTTCCCCAACTTGCGATGTGAAACGGAAGCTATTTATGTACAAGGCATCACAACTACGATAAATTCAGATGAATAAAACTTACACTTGTGTATTTTGATGGATGAATCAATAGTAATCTTATTATGCATAAAATATTTATACAGTAACACAGAAACATGGCATACATATTGTACAGTGTTGCTAAAAGAAATTGTAGTCACTTTTAATGGTTTTTAGCGTAGTTTTAGGGTGGGTAATAGTATCACAGTTATGGATATAAGATAATGAGCCTGAAAAAAGAAGAAATATGCCAATATCCAAAGTAAAAGAAATAATTCATATAATTCTTGTGAGTGGCAACACTGACACTCCCAGTCTGGCCTAAGGTAAAGTACGTACCCCTCCATAGACCCAAGCATAGCTTGTACAGGTGTTGCTAGGAAAAAATGCTCACATTTACTGGCCCTTACCGTAATTTTAAGGGCGAGGAATAATCACATTTATAATCATAAGCTAATATGTAGGACAAAATAGTAGGCATATGCCAATACCGAAGTAAAAAAAAAAAAAAAAAACATTATTCACTCGCGAGTGGCAACACTTCCACACTCAGTCGGTGGTCTTGACCTCAAGGGTGGTGTGGAAATGATGTCAAATTTACGATAAAAAAAAAAATCCAAAATGTCTCTTGCAATAAAAGAGAGAGAGAGAGAGAGAGAGAGAGAGAGAGAGAGAGGGAGAGGCAGGCAGGAGAGGGACAAGGTTGAATGCATTGTCGGCATGACGGGGGATGGTGGTGGTGGAGGCATTGTCAGGCTGAGAGAGAGATGGAGGAAGGGGAAAGAGAATGAATGAATGAAAATCAGTTATGGTACTGCAATAACGGGTCATCTGTTGCCTTAAACGAAAAATGATAAATATCACTAAATATAACAAAACCAAATTAAAAAATGAAAGCACAATTATAAATAACTTATAAAAGAATCAAAAGTACTCAGGGTGGCTCATCTCCCGCCAGTAGAGAGAGAGAGAGATAATGGTATAGAAAACGTGGCAACACTGTACACAGGTGCGGGCCACACCACAGGCGCACATTTACGTGAGTACTACTATAATGCGTCATTTTATGCAGCCACGGAAAATGCAAGGGCTTCAGAGGGTTCCATGAGAGTTCAGGTTCAAATAGTTTAATCCGCATTTTGTTCGTTATTCCTCCTAGTGACGTCTCTAGTTCCTCCTTCATGTCTGTGTCTGGACCTGGTTTTATTAGACCATGCTGAACAAGTGTGTAACTGTGTCAGACAGGACCGCCACAGCGGAAGATTGGAGCTGGGTTGGCCATGTGTCTCTCTTTATGGCTCCCTGTATTTATCGCTAATTACCCAGTTACCCCCTGACTTCAGCTGACCTGACCTGCTTTTCCTTGGCCAGTAATGTTATGCAGTTACTAACAGAAGTCTTCATTACAAGTATATATATATATATATATATATATATATATATATATATATATATATATATATATGGTGCCTCTGTGGTACAGTGGTAGAGTGTGCGTTGTCGTACACGAGTGAACCAGGGTTCGCGCCCCGCCAGGGTAATAAACTTTGGGAGTGTTCACCCAGCCACGTACTGCATTGGCGGACACAAGGGGTGCTGTGGTTGAACAAGTGTCGCTTACAATAAAGTATGCTTGCACCCAGTTGGCTTGCGCGGGCCGATTACACTTAGTTCACAGACTACACACACGTCCAAAGCCACTCCAACACTACAATTACACTTACAAGCACTTCACACCCTACATACATTCTCTGCTAGACAGCCTAAGCCACTTGGTAGAGATACATTGGCTGTATCGTTCCCACTTCGGTCGGGATAGGCCGGTCCTGCAGTGGATACTCAAATGGCTGATGATGATTATATATATATATATATATATATATATATATATATATATATATATATATATATATATATATATATATATATATATGTATATATATATATATATATATATATATATATATGTATATATATATATATATATATGTATATATATATATATATATATATATATGTATATATATATATATATATATATGTATATATATATATATATATATATATATATATATATATATATATATATATATATATATATATATATATATATATATATATATATATATATATATATATATATATATATATGATCCCTCAGTCTCATGGCATTGCTTATATTCATTGTGTTCATGTTCTCATTTTATAGTGTCTTGAATCGTTATTGTGAATAAAGCTAGACAGAAAATTTGTGTCGTGTTAGCAGCATGTTGCCTGATAGCACCTGTTTAATCACACAAACACCCATGCCATTGTATTTATGTGGTAACTCAGGTGACATCATGCAAACAGCACCAGCAGCCTCACTCAAATGTCTGTTATCAGTATATGTAAAACTGATGTTCTGCCTAATCTGCACAATATATACATTATGTATATATACCGTATGTATATACATTAGGTATGTATTATATATTTATATATATCATGTATATGAATATATAATATGTGTGTGTGTGTGTGTGTGTGTGTGTATAAAACCCCAAGCACCGTATGGAAATATAAATCACCATCGTCTTCTGCCATGTCGTGTAATCCAGTCACCCGGTCTGAGGGTAAATATTTGGCTTGTTCAAATACATCTCAAAGGGGTGGAGCAGAAGGGGTGGGACTTTAGAGAGAGGAGTGGGAGGAAGAGGGAGAGGGAGAGGTTGGGTAGATGAATGGAAAATTAGGAGAGAGTTATGAATGGAATACTGAGAGAGAGAGAGAGACAGACAGACAGACAAAGAGTTATATGGATGCTAGGTGAGAGTAACGGACCGGGGTGGGCGGTATTTAAGAGAGGGGTATAATGTTGAAATGAGAAAGAGATAGAGGGAGGGGGGGCTGGAAGTATGAAGATATGAGGCAATTTTGAGAAAATTACAAGGTCTGTTGAAAGGAGGAAGAGTAGTGATGGAGCCTGGGATGGGGTGCGGTAAGGTAGGTATATATTAGGTAGATAGATGGGTAGATGGAGGGTTAGTGAAACGGAAGAGGAGTAGTAAGAGAGCTTGTAATGAGGTTAGGTAAGTATTTATTAGTTAGGTAAATGGGTAGGCATAGAGTTAGTGAGAGGGAAGGGGAGTAGGAAGAACAGTAGTGAGAGACTGGAATGGAGTAAGGTAATGGAGGTACATAATAAGTAGATAGATGTGTAGGTGGAGGGAAAAGGGAGGAGGGAGAAAGGATGGATGACTTGGAGGAAAGTAAATTGTAGGAGAGAGAATGAAAATTGTGAAGACATGAGATGAGAAAATTGTAGGGGAGGAGAAAGTTGGAAAGAGGAGGGAGGAGAATGTAGAGGACGGGGAATAGGAAGGAACAGGAGGGTGATAGGGAGATACAGCGTGAAAGTAAATGGGAGATAGGAAAGGCAGGGTATAAGCTGAGACAAAGTGAGGTAAAAAAGTAGGAAAAGATTTAGCTGAGAATAAAATTCGGAGAGAGAGAGAGAGAGAGAGAATAATTACTGAATTATTGATGAATGGTATGGAAGAGAATATTAAAGAAAGAGGATTGTGGGTGGAAGAGGACGGGTAAGGGAAGGGGGAGACTCTAGTTGAATTATTGTGGAAGGGAGTGAAGGAAGAGGGAGAGAGAGCAAAAATGAAAGAGGGAGAGGGAAGATGAGATGAAAAGTTTTTGTGTATTTTACTGGAGCACAGTCATGACTGAAAAAATACACTGTAAGAATGCTTATACCGATAGTCATTATTATTATTATTATTATTATTTATTTATTTTTTTTTATTTTTTTATTTTTTTGTACCGAGTATATTCATGTTAGCATTGTTATTAGTCTTACTACTTCTGCTGCTCCAGTTGTTGATGCTGTCATTTACTAGTGGTTAGAAAGACCTAGTTGGGTTACTGGCCTGGCCATCCTTAGACAGTTTTGTTCATCGTATGAAATACTTTTCAGATCAGAGCTGTTAGCTAATTATACCCATCACTTGCCCCTTCAGTACCGTACAAGAGGTCATAAACCGGTCGTCGGTAACAGGAATTGAAAATAAGAAAAAAACTGTCCAAAGGTGAAAGAGTAAAGTGCGCTTCACGAACGCCTGTGGGGTGGAGCCATTCCTTCCACTGCCAGGTAAAAAAAAAAAAAATGGATTGCAAGCTAAGCCATAAAAAATGAATAAATAAATAGAACAGGTGAACTGGCAGCCAGCTGACTGGTCCCAAACGTCCTCTGTGTTTTTATTGCACACGTGACTGGCTAACTTTTGATGTGGATCCTACTCTAAGCGTACTGTATAGCCTGAAGTCCAGCGGTCCTAAGCTTACCACCACTAACGGTCTCAAGCAGTTGATGCCACAAATAATTCTCATTCATCATCGTTCTGCGCACAGCAGATGGCCTCACACACCTTCTCAGTCGCCACTTGAGCGCTAATATCCAGCGGCGTACATGTTCGGGCTGTCTCATCAGGACTGGTGTGGTGGTATTGCCAGGTTTCGTCTCAGCTGTACAGTATCGTCCGGTGTTGCCCTGAATAATATACCTGAGTGTGTCCAGAGCGACGAATAAGTTAATCCAAATAGTGCTTAACCTGTTGACTGATTGGATTAGTGTCTCCAGCTTCCACCAGACGATTTTATTCAGCTTAGGGTAGACCTGTCGTTGTGAAGGGGATAGAAACAAACGTTGATGCCGGACGATGACGATTTTGTTACCGTTGCCACCAACGACATTTGTTGCATTTGGGAAAATTCTTGTTGTGAAGAGGTTAGAAGTTATCCCCACTGATCACCTTGATAAATCTCTTTTTTCGACTGAAGAAAATCTGGCGTTAGTCACAATACTATGCAGAGTACACGTTCTCTGACTGAAGGAGTTAGTGGAAGCTTCTGACCCCTTCACCCCCGAGAGGTCACTCCTAGACGGAATATAACATTGACTGGCGTTAGCGGGAACAGTGTATAACGTACGTGCTCGGACTGAAGGGGTTAGTACGAAGCATCAGCCATTTTTTTTTTTAAACAATCAGACGATTTTATCCATCTTAGGGGGAGCTCTGGGAGTGAAAGGGTAAACAAAAATGTTATAAAAAAAAAAAAAAAAAAACGCCTCAGCTCGCCAGCCTACCATACATTCACACAAAACTTTCAAAAACTTTGCCATTTTCAAAGTTTGGTCATCCCGGGGCACATTAAGGGGAACCGTACCTAGCTTGTGGCCCGACCTTCCTCCTGCTTTATACAGATGACGTGTTATTTAAGTGCTTTCTCTTTATCTAGCCCTTGGTTTGCGTTCTGCATTTGTTTAAGTTTTCTTTTTTTTTTTTCGTTCTTGTTTCTTGGTTGTTATTTCTGGATGGTAGGTAAGGCCGCCAACCATCCAGTCACTTGTAGATGCCACTTTATTTTGGCGTTCTCTCTCTCTAATTATACCCACCTTTGGGGTTTCTTAAGTCTGTGTTTGGGTGTGTGCATATGTGAGCTTTTATTGTTCGTGATATTGGGTGTGTTATTAAGTAGATGGTAGTAGGAGGTACCCGCCACTCACCCACTTGATAAAGCTTATCCCCTAGGTCAGAGGAAGATACTACCACTGTATTGCCTGCTTGTCTAGTAGTCTGAAAGGGAGAGTCTGGTGAACGCTTTAGCTAATAATATCTACGTGAAAGCTAGGTAGGCTCGTATGCCAGTGTGGAATGTGAGAGGTGTTGATAAGGAGTGTAAGAGAATACATGGAGAGAGAGAGAGAGAGAGAGAGAGAGAGAGAGAGTGAGTGAGTGAGTGAGTGAGTGAGTGAGTGAGTGTGTGTGTGTGTGTGTGTGTGTGTGTGTGTGTGTGTGTGTGTGTGTGTGTGTGTGTGTTCGTACCTAATTGTATCTTTACAGGAATGAGTCAAGCTCGTACTGTCCCGTGTCTTACACCATATTTATCGAACATATCCTTAAATTTGTAAATTGTTTTGGCACACACTATTTCATTCGGTAGTGCATTCCACTGATCAGTTGATCTGTTTGGAAACTAAATTTCCTTACGTCTTTATCACCTCTCTTTTTATGCAGTTTTTTTGCAGTGTCCTGTTGCTGATGCTTCCCCATACGTTAAGTAATCATTTATGTCTATTTTCTCCATCCCTGATATGCATTTATATAGCATAATCATGTCACCTCTTCTCCTTCTCTCCTGTAGTGTTGGTAGATTCAGTTTATTTAGTCTTTCTTCGTAGCTTAGATCCCTTAAGCTTGGTACCCATCTTGTAGCGGCCCTTTGAATATTTTCAATCTTGTCTATGTGTTTTTTGAGATGAGGACTCCACATTACTGATGCATACTCCAGGGTTGGTCTGATGAATGATGTTATTATCTTTCTTTGCATGTCTTCATTTATGTATGTAAACGCTTTTCTCATATTGGCAAGCAGTGTATACATGTTCCGTACCTTCTCACTGATGTGGTCAGCCGGAGATAGTCTGTTATTGACAATCACACCTAGGTCTTTCTCTCTTTCTGATGTGTGTAGGGTTTTATTTCCTAATGTATAATCCCAATCAGGTCTTTTTCCACTTTTACCAAACTTGATTACATGACACTTATCCACATTGAATTCCATTTGCCATGTATTACTCCATTCATGAAGTTTATTTAATTCTTTTTGTAGCTCTTTATAAGAGTCTGTGTTAGTAATTCTCCTTTGTATTTTTGCATCATCTGCAAACATATTTAGATAACTTTCATTTCCAGTATTACTGTCTGACTCTATATCATTTATATACACTAAAAACATGATTGGTGCCAGCACTGAACCCTGTGGTACTCCACTAGTCACTTCTTTCCATGATGAGTAATTTCCCCTTAGTACTGTTCTCATTTTCCTTTTCATGGGCAAATCTTGCATCCAACAATACAGATTGCCTCGAATTCCTCCTTGATGGTACAGTTTCCATAAAAGTCTTTGGTGTGGTACTGTGTCAAATACTTTCTTGAAATCTAAATTGATACTGTCCACCCATCCTTCTCTTTCCTGTAATGTGTCTGTTCCTCTGTCATAGTAGCTCAACAGATTAGTAACACATGATTTTCCTTTTCTGAAACCAAACTGTCTTTCCGTTATCATACTGTGTTCTTCTAGGTGATTTATCCTAGCTTTTCTTATAAGCTTTTCTAATACCATGCTTACAACTTTTCTAATACCTTGCTTACAACACTGGTTAGTGATACTGGTCGGTACTTAAGTGGATTTTGTCTTTTCCCATTCTTGAATAAGGGAACAGTGTTTGCTTTCTTCCAAATATCAGGTAGATTACCTTGACTCAAGGATTTCTTGAAAATTAAATATAATGGTTTACTTAACTCCTTTGCACATTCACGTAGCACCCAACATGAAATTTCATCAGGACCATTTGCTTTTCCTTTGTCTGATTTACTTAGCTCCTCCTGTATTTCTTTTTCTGATGTTTGTATATCTGGTAGAATGTGTGGGCATGCATGTTCCACATAATCCCTCTCAAAATTTTTTTCCTCTGTAAAAACTGATTGGAAATTCTTGTTTAGTGCTTCGCAAATATCCGTCTCTTGTGTATAGGTGATTCTCTCGTCCGTAATGGATTGTATTATATCGTTTACTTTGGTTTTGCTTCTGATGTGGCTGTAAAATAGCTTTGGTTGATCACTACTTTTATTTATGATATCCTCCTCAAACTGTTTTTGGGCTTCCCTCCTTATTCTTGTATAATCGTTTCTTGTATGTTTGTAATTATTATATACCCTTTCACTATTGTGTCTTCTGTACCTATTCCACGACAAATCTCTTTTTTCTTTTGACTTTTTACATTCTGTATTGAACCATTTCTTTATTTTCTTTCCTGTTTCTTTGTGCTGTGGGATGTACTTCTGGACTCTTATTTCATAAAGTTCACAGAATTTTTCATATATAGCATTTAAATCTTGTCCTTTAAGCTCCTTTTCCCAAGCAATTTTTAAGAAGAACTTCTTTAGGTCATGATACTTTCCCTTTTTATAGTTTAGGCTCTTTTTGTAACTTTCATTGCTGTTATCTATGTCATATGCAATCCTGAACGTGCAATTTAGTACTGCATGGTCGGTTTTGCCGAATGGAGGGTGATATATTAAATTGTCAATATCGTTTTCTTGCCTAGTAAATGAGATCTAGCATTGAGGGCACATCGAGTCCTCTTTTTCTGGTGCTTTCCCTTACATGTTGTGTTAGGAAAAACTCTTGCACAAGATCCAGGAGCTTTTGGTCCCAACAGCTTTCTTGGCTTATTATATCTTGAGTATTCCAATTTATATTTGTATTAAAATCTCCAGTTAGTATAATTTTTTTCGATTTCTCTTCCATTTTCTGTAGTAATGCTCTTAAACTCTGAATTGTACTCTCCGCCAGTTCCTCATATTCGTCTCTTTCCCATGTGTTTGATCTGGGTGGCATGTACAAATTGGCTACAATTACTTTCGCTTCAGATGTATTGATCTCTACTGCAATCAGTTCTACTTGTGATGGTATATCTAATTCTATTTCTTTGACGTTTAGATTTTTCTTAGTTAATATTATAATTCCTCTTCCTTTTTTTAAGTTCCTATCTCTTCTCCACATATTATATTCCTCTAAGTTTAGGATGTAATTTGATATCCTTGGTGTTAATTTTGTTTCAGTTATGCATATTATATGTGGTTCATTTTCTCTGACATAATCATTCATCTCTAATAATTTAGATACCATTCCATCCACATTTGAGTACATCAGCTTAATCATCTTGTTTATATACTTGTCATGACATGGTTCTACTACCTTCCTCCTTTTTATTCCTTCCTGTTTATGTACCACATTCGCACCTGCAATCCAATTACATTGTTAAAGAATGTATTCTTCTCCTCCTCTGATCATCCCTCATTTTTTGTTTTTGCTTCCTCCCTCTTCGCTTTCAGTAATTCCAGTTTCTCTTGTTTTAGGCATCTTTTTATCCATACATGTTTGAACTCCTCTTTTTCCATAAGATTCTTTGCATTTTTTAGTATCTCCTCCACGGTGTTTACACTCTGGAAGGTTACCGTTAGGGGTCTTGACTTGCTTTTCTCGTATTTCCCTAAGGTTTTGTGTTCCTCTATGTCTTTATTACGGATTTCCTCTGATACTTCTTTCAATATGCCCATTACATTTGCCATCTCCTTTTAGTCTCTTGAGATCTTGTTTTTTACTTCTTCCTCTTCTATACCAGTGATTACTATAGATTTATTGATATCTACTGAATCTCTGACTAACTTAGGATTGTTTTGGGTTATTCTTTTCACTTCCTTTTTAATGCTTTTTTCTTCCACCCTTGTTTCCAAGTCTTTCTTTACTTTCACTGTTTCAGCATAGGTGGTTTCCACATCATTTTTGTAGCTTTGCACAGCTTCATTCACCTGTGTTATCTTCTCCTCAATATCACTGCTGTGGTCTATCAGACTGCTTACTTGCCTAATTGTCTCTGTATCTTTTTTGAACTCTTCCATAATACTCTCGTGGTTGACTACTGTACTTGCCATTTCACTAATTTTCCTCCTAAGTGTGCTCACTTCAACTGTTAGCTCATCTATGGTTATGTCTTTCTTGTTGACTTCCTTTCCTAATTTTTCTATTTCTTCCTTTTGCAAGTGCATCTGTTTCTTAATTTCATCAATCTCATTTTGAAAAGCCGTCTCTAACCTGTGTACTCTTTCCACCAGTTTATTGTGAGTCTCCATTTCAACCAGTTCTTGGTAGAAATCATCATCCTGCTTGCGTTCTACCTTTATCCCTTTTCTTTTCCAAATTTGCTTTACTAAAGTATGTGGTCATTTTGCAGTACTAAAAGTGTATATAGTACTTACATTCCCTGTGGCAGATTGTAGACTAAACAACGATCAGCTGATTGTGCACATTCTTGCGCCGCTGGTTTGTTTACTTTTCTGTTTGACCAAGTCTTACTTAAAACTTCTTTTTTATGTTAGAACATCATTTAGTCTAACCTTGTACAGAGCTTGACTCATATAAAGATACTTATTTAGGTAATGCCGCTGGCTAAGTTGGCCAGGTATAGAGCGGTGGCTACTTGCGTCTGCTTTCTCTCGGTGTGTGTGTGTGTGTGTGTGTGTGTGTGTGTGTGTGTGTGTGTGTGTGTGTGTGTGTGTTTTTGTGTGTGTGTGTGTGTGTGTGTGTGTGTGTGTGTGTGTGTGTGTGTGTGTGTGTGTGTGTGTACATACGGGTCTGGCCAGAAGGAAGTGTCAGTCAGGGTGGAAGCAGCGTTGTAAGGCAGCACTACGACGATGGGGGTCACATTCCACCACCTAAGCAGTCTCTGTGTTGAAGCGCAGGAAGGAATTTATGCCGACCCAGGCCATGATGCACACGTGTTTACCAGATGAGTTCATAGCACGTCGAGGAGAGTACTGATATTTTGCATCTTTGTTGAACGATGTGGTGACGTGTGAGACAGACAGGAGAGGCAGTGAAGGGGATGAAGGGGAAGATTTGTCATATGTATTTGATGAGAAATCGGGCCTGACACTTTCATATTGCTGTGACTCATTCTTTAGTTTATTTCAGCGGCCTGGCGTTGGCTGGAATAGAACGATAAAGCTGTTCCGACCATGAAACAGTTAAAGGAGTTGATTTGCCGTTAAGTGACGAATGACAGAGGTATGTTACCTGTATGAAATGGTAAAGCTGGCTTTGATTATTGCATATGCAGCTTGTGATAACAGAGATGTGGGAGAGACGCGTAGGTTTTGAGACCAGTCAGAAAAGGTAATAGAACTCAAACCAATGAACTACAGAAAGTTTGTGATGGAGATATGATTGGAAAAGTTAACACGGGTCCTGTGAATAATGTAATTAGTCGTTTTAGGGTGCCAGGGGAGAACGGTTATGGACGGTGACAGAAGGACAGATCCCAGTACCATTGGTATGGTTATATAATTATTTTCTCTAGCCAAACGATTTTATTCTCTTTAGGGAAACACTCGCATGGGAAGGGGCTTGAACCAGTGTTTTATAAACAGATTTTGACGAGTTCTTTAACCTTATGGAAGACTTTCTATAATAAAAGATAAAAGGCCTTTAAAAGAAATTGCCCCCTTTTTTTGTTGAATAAGTTTAGTATGGATGGATATGGGAACAGCTGCACTACTTACCTTTATATATATATATATATATATATATATATATATATATCTCTTGTCCGTCGGTGTAGTGATTTCTGTCTCACAGGCATCGTTATTATGGCAGTGAGGTGGAGCCGAGACTTTAATAGGCAAGTATGATGAGGAAATGGATGTAAGAAGCATTTCAGTAATCTGTGTGCTGATTGGTTTGCTGCTGTTCTCTTCCCTCCTGTTATTTGGATCCCTTTTACCCCAGTTTACAGCTGAAAATATTGATCATGATGGCGGTGATAGTGATGGTAGAAATAATGATGAGGGAGCTAGTGTTGATGGTAATGGTGACGACTGTTATGGTGGCAGTGGTGTTCGAGATGAAGATGGTGATGATGATGAAAGTACAGTAATGTATGCATTTCTTTTTTTTAGGTGAGTGGCGGTGGTGACCGAGCTGCTGAGGACATGGTGAGTTGAAATTCACGTCCAAAAGGGTTATATAGGTTGCAGGTAAATCAGTTCAGGTTCATTCATGCCATTCTGTATCCATTTCATGTCATTTGAGGCCCATTTAGGGGTCGTAAATGAACGCCATTAGGCAGCTTCAGGCTCAGTTAAGTTCATATAGGTCCAGTCAGGCCACGTCAGGTCCAGTTAGGTTCAGTGAGGTCCATTCAGGCCACTTCAGGTCCGTTGAAGTTCAGTCACATCCTTCCAGATTCCTTCACGTCAGGCTATATCCACTGCAGTCTTTTTAGGTGTGTTCAACCAGGTTCAAATCCACTGGTACCAATTCAAGCTTTACTTTCGTCACTTCAGTTTCAGTCCAGTTATGGTCAATAATGGTTCATTAAGTGATCATATTTGGACAGATTACGTGTAGTTCAATAATTTTATGATATTGAGCTGATATCAAGCAGATTTTATCAAAGATCTCCCACCCTCACTTACGATGTTAGAGACGCTTCATATCGCTTTAGTAATTTGACACTACGGCTGATGGCCCGTTGGTCCTGCTTCACATTAGCAGCCCTGCTTTTATAAGAATACAGTATATTGCCTGCATATGTATACTTTCTGTCTTACTCATAGTGGTTGTTGTCAGTATATGCACAGCAACATGATAATAGATTAATCTTGTCGGGACATCATGAACTGTATTTTAATCATTAAGGATATTACTAAGCAGTTACTATGTGTAACATTCTTGGATCGTGTGAATATCACATTAATTCATGTGTGCTGAAACTGACTCAGGTCAGACGTATGGAATATGAGTGGGTTTGACCCACAGTATGTGTGGTGAGGCATACCGGGGAGTATAACCTGTGACCATGAATGATGTACTGTTGGTCACCCATTATGTTGTAAGTCAGAGTGGAGTGGATAGAAGGGTGTGGGCAGGAAGTGCTAGGCGATGGGTGGGGGAGCGGTGCTGGACAAGTACACCCTGTGAAGACGAGAGCTGCGTATGGGTCAGTGAGTAGGAATAAATCAGGCGTCGTATCTAAAAAAGATCCGAACCAGTTCTTACGATAAACAAATCCCCATACCAGCCAACTCATGTCATAGATTCCTTTAGTTTTTCTTATGCTTGTAACTTTCATATTCACTCTGATTTGACTGTGTAGGTGTTTGATGCCAAGTGAGTGAAGACAAACTTATATACAAATAACCTGAAACACAACTTAAGCTGAGGGGCGTTTATCAATACAGTCCCAGATTTTTCCTTAACCTCTTGAATCTGATGACATATTTCTCCCTGTATTCTTGCTGCCACTAGAGGATTTTTTCCAGCATTTAGATGTTTTGAAGTGATACATACAACCTACATTAATTCCATCAGTAAAAGGTATCTCCCCTAAGCTGCATAAAATGACCGGTAGGTAGCAAGATAAAAGTGGAAAATTGTCATTGGACCGAATGGATTTAAACTGCATGGGAGGCCGTGGAGCGAGGGAAGAGAAAGGGTAGTGGAGGGGAGTGACCAGGTCGAGCCAGGATGGTGGTGTGTGATGGGGCAGGGAGGGGGTAACACTTAAGATGACCATGGATTATTGAATGGTATAGGCGTAATGAAAGTGTAAATTAATGTTTTCTCTAAGAACAATAAGAAAACAAGCACTTGCCACATTCATTGTCTAGCGTCCCAGTTCAAATTTGTGACGTCCCGAAATTAGACCCATTCTGCCAGAGGAGGCCATATTTGTCCTTATTACTACTACACTGTTAAGCTCAAGGGAAAACTCTTGCAGTGAACGCGGTATTAAAACCTCTGTCTGACTCCCGAATTTGAAACAAAAAAAATAGAGAATAAAATCTTCTGCAGGAAGCAAGATTATCTTATCACAAGAAATACGTCAAGGAAGTGAAAGAGAATTCCAAATTTTTCGAAGGTGGCAATGCCGTAAGCGTAACTCCGTGTAACTGGCAGGGAAAACACCCCCAAAACATGTCGATTTACAATAAGAATTTGTTTTGTCTATGCAAACTTGAAGATGAAATGTGGCTGCCTTTGCTCACGCCTTGTGTTTCTTCTCAGAAGTAACAATATTTACGACAGCAATAACTATATATCGGTGAAAATAGTCGTAGCTTGCAGATCTGCCCAGTTTGTTTATACAGTGGTTCACAACCTTTTTGGTCCTGTGACTCCCCTGGGAAGATGCAGTAATCACAGTGGCCCCATCTAGCCTACTACGGTACTTCCTCAAATGAAGAAACAAACAGCGGATCGTCGCTCGAATAAACGTGTTGTATACGAGATTATACAAGTGTGGTGGTCAAAACTAAAGACGCTGTGTATGCACGTACCCAGAGTTTCAGAAGGTGTTCATTTGTGCTCAGGGTAATGCTTAAATAGTATTATTACTACAGTTTGGGTTACCGGTGGTTGAGCTACGGTAATGGCACAACAGCAGTCATCTTTAACACAAAACCACCTAAGTTGGTTCCATTTGGCGTTCAGTATCCTGTAAAACTCTCCTTTACAGGAAAAAAAAATAGACGAGATTATCAGAAGCACCTGGGTAGTAGTCAGTTTACAGAAAACAGAATAGGCTCAAATTCTCAGCTAAACTGTCCACGGCCTCTCCAAATGTGTCTTTAGCAAATGAATCTCTTTTAAATTCCGGAAATTACCTTGCATTATCACCGGGTATGCTCTGTACGATATGGTGGATGGAAAAATGATTGCTCAGGAAAATTTATCTCAGGAAAATTACTGAGAAATTTGTGACTCAAGATACTTAAGGGCACGTCCACACGTGTCCTCGAGCACTTGTTGACAACACAGCTGGCAGCATGTTTGGATACATGTATGCAGCAGTATTTGGACAGATGTATGCAAACATGTTTCAGTGCAGGTTCGAACTTACTGGCAGCAGAAGTGATGCGACAAGTGTGTCCATACGAGGCAGCTGAGACTTCATCATGATGCTGTCAACATGATCTGGACGCAGCTGTTCCGAACATGTTTTGTAGTTAGTTCGTTATTGTGTTATTTATATGTTGCCAGCACTTGTTCCAGCACACGTGTGGACGTGCCCTGAGAATCACATATAGCTACCCGAGAGACATAAGCTGTGGCCGCCCAGGGGACCATGACTCCAGGATTGGGAACCACTGGAACTTTATACTGTACAGATAGGAATTAATACTCTCAGGCTCCAGCGACTCGCTCACAGCTGAACAAAATGGTCTGACGTTACCTGGAATAGAGTACTAGTTGTCCCTGTCATGAGAGGATTAATGGTGGCACCACTGGCACTTGGCCTTCTGTCACTCACTCGGCTTAAAAACATCTGGGGTTACTGAAAGAATTCTTCTTCTTCTTCCTCTTCTTCTTTTTCTTTTTCTTTTCCTTTTTTCTTTTTTCTTTTTCTCTTTTTTTTTTTTTCTTCTTCTTTGTCGTCGTCTTCGTCCTCCTCTTCTTCCGCCCTCCCTTCCTCCCTCCCACCTAGCACAGGTTAACAGTTCCTGTCCCTTGACTCCAGGAAATTACTTGTACTCACTACCTTCCATTTTTCTCTAATCCTCTTCTTTCCTCTGCCTCCCCCCTCCCTATCCCTGCCGTCTTTGTCCCTCTCTCCCTGTCTACCTGCTTGCCCGACTTTATCGTTCTTCCCTTCCTTTCCCTCACTCTTCCCATCTTCTTTCCTTCTCCTCTCCCTCTCTTCCCTTCTCTCAGTTCCTCTTTCCCTCCGACCTTTTTGGCTGCCTGTCAGTCAGGAGGGAGGGAGGGAGAGAGGAGGTATGACTGGAAAGACGGGAGGATACAGAATGGGTAGGGAGGAGAGGCAGAACGAAAGGAAAGGAGGGGAAAGAGGTTAGAGAAAAGGAAGCAGGACGACAAAGGGAGAGTGGATGAGTGAAAAACAGAGGAGAGTATGGACTTATGGAAGAGAGAGAGAGACAGACAGACAGACAGACAGACAGACAGACGGAAGGAGGGAGGATGACTAAAGAGTAGTGCGGTGAGTGGAATTGCGAGGAGAGGGATGAAAGTGATTTGTGGGGATCATTCTCTGTTCCGGTCACTTTCCCTCCATCCCACTATTCTCTCTTTGTTCTTTTCTTCCTGCTTCACCCCCTCAGTTTTCCCGCAACAACTTTTCATACTTCCTTGCTTCATCTTTTATTTCTGTGTGTATTTACAGTGCTCCTCTCGCCACCTTCATCTTCCATCCCATCTCTCCCCAACCCCTGCATTCCACCTATCTTCACTTGCCTCCCCCCCCTCCCATTCTTCCACCTTCCTACTCCCTCTCCCTCTCCCCACTTCATCCCACTCATCTCCCTCCTCCTCCACCCACTCCCACTCATTTTGCTCTTTTATTTCATTCCTTTTCTTATTATTCTTGTTTTCTTTTCTGTCTATTTATTCCTCTCCCCATTCTCATAGTGTTCCCACCTTCTCACCTTCTCTTTCCACTTTTCCTTCGCTTACATTCCCACTTCCTTCCACTCTCCTCCCACTCCCTCTTCTCCATCCCCAACCTTCCCACTCCCTCATCTCCATACCCAACCTTCCCATTCCTTCCTCTTCACCTCCAGCCTTCACAATCTCTTCTAATACTCCCTTTTTTTAGTCATATTTTCTTAACTTACTGGTATCATCATTTTCTTATATCATCCCCTCCTCCACATCCTCTCCACTTTTCCTCCTCTCATCTCTCCACTCACTTCCACTCGCCTCACAACTCTCTCCCACTCACTTCGTCATTCTACACGCCTCTTTCATTTCCACTCTTATTTTCTCAGTTATCTTTCCACCTGCTACTATCCTCATACTGTCTTATCCTCCCCATTCCCGTCGCCTCCTCTTTACTGTCGCTGTCTCCATTCTCTCCAGCTCTCTTCCTCCTCCCCTCTACCACCTCTCCCTCGTGTTTCCTAATTCCCTTTCAGTCCTCCAAACCATCTTTTAATTACCTCTTTCTACCCACCTTTATACTACATCACTCACTCCTCCACTTTTCCCTGCCGTACCCTCCCACACAGCTACCATTCCCTCTTACCCACCTCCCCATTCCCTCCCATCCACCTCCCCATTTCTTCTCACCCACCTCTCATTCCCTCCCACCCACCTCTTTATTACCTCCCACCCACCTCCCTATTTCCTTCCGTCCGTCTCCCCATTTCTTCCTACTCATTTCCTCCCACCCACCTCCCATTCCCTCCCACATACCTCCTCACTCCCTCACGTTCCTCTTTCTAAATATTTCACCCACTTTCTGTTTACTATCCATCCGTATTTTTCCATACCATTCCCTTCCCCCTCACGTCCTCTTTCCATTTTTCCTCCACTCACCTCCACATTCCCTCCCACTCCCCTCTCCATGCCTCCCTCCCTCTTACCTCCCTACTATCCCACCTGCCCAGGTCGTCTCATTCATCTTTCTTTTTTCATTTCTCTCTGCCAATCATTCACGTACTCCTCTTCCCATTTTCATTTGCCACCACCCCTTCCCCTCCAGATTGACCTCCGCTCCATCCGGTAAAACTCATTTCAAAAAGTGACATCGACCTGTATTGAAGCAACGTTTTTTTATCATATAGTCGACAGTTTCAATCAAGAGTTAGAGTTAGAGAGAGAGAGAGAGAGAGAGAGAGAGAGAGAGAATATATATATATATATATAGACATATATATATATATATAGACATATATATATATATATATATATATACAGTATATGTACACCAAGAAACCATTTACTACGCTGTGTGGTAACCATATAGCCAAATTTTGGCGCCTGGTGGTTTAGTGGGTATTTATTGCACTCCAGTCGGATTGAGCCGGTGAAGGTTTATATCCAAGGGATGGTTGAGGTTGATTGCTCATGTAATGCCACTCAGGGATGAGTGAGGCTGGTCACTCTCATCTTAAATGTCGAGACCAGCTGCCTAGCCCCGGGCTCCTAAGCTCCTCATGGGGCAATGTAGTAATGGATGATGGGTGGATGGATGGATATATACATATATAAATATATATATATAGATAGATAGATAGATAGATAGATATAGATAGATAGACAGATATAGATAGATAGATATAATCATCATCATCATCACCCGTTTTGAGTATCCACTGCAGGACCGGCCTATCCCGACCGAAGTGGGGACGATGCAGCCAGTGTATCTACCAAGTGGCTTAGGCTGTCTGGTAGAGATTGTATGTAGGGTGAGAAGTGCTTGTAAGTGTAACGGTAGTGTTGGAGTGGCTTTAGATGTGTGTGTAGTCTGTGAACCAAGTGTAATTGGTCCGTGCAAGCTGACTGGGTGCAGGCATACTTTATTGTGTGTGACACTGGTTCAACCACAGCACCCCTTATGTCCGCCAAAGCAGTACGTGGCCGGGAGAACGCTTGCAAAGTTTATTACCCAGGCTGGGCGCGAACCCTCGTTCTTCCATGTACGCAAACGCACACTCTACCACAGAGGCTCCATATATATATACTGTATAGATAGATAGATAGATAGATATAGATATATATACAGTATATATACCACAGAAATTTTAAGATTTCTTTATTTCATATTCTCCATTCCATATTCTACTCTCTCTCTCTCTCTCTCTCTCTCTCTCTCTCTCTGTAACAGTATTCAAGTCAGCCATTTAGCCAGTTTCTTTTATCCTGTCAGTGTTAATATTGCACCTACCTACCTAACCCAGTATCTGTCTTTATCTGTTACTTGTCTCTGTTTCCTCATTGTCTGTGCTTATTTTCTGTCTGTCTGTCTGTCTGTTGATCTTCTGTATACTCTTACCTACTTGCCTACATTCCTACCTGCCTGCCTGTAGGTCTGTCTCTCTGTTTTTACTTATCTCGGTGCACATTAATATGAATGTATCGTTCATTTATCCGTCCATTAGTGTCTTTGTCTGTCTGCCAGTCTATATATCTCCATCCGTCCATCCATCCATCCTTCCTTCCTTCCTTCCTTCCTTCCTTCCTTCCTTCCATCCATCCATCCATCCATCCATCCATCCATCCGTCTATCCATCCCTCCATCCATCCCCCCATCCATCCATCCCTCTATCCATCTTTGTGTCGGTTGATCAGTCCTTTTGTGTATACCTGTCTGTTTATATCTATCTCTAGCTGGATGTCTGTCTGTCTATACTGTATATCTCGTAAATGCCTGACTTCATCTCTTATTTACCAGCCAGTCTCTCTCTCTCTCTCTCTCTCTCTCTCTCTCTCTCTCTCTCTCTCTCTCTCTCTCTCAAACACCAGATTTTATTGAGGTGAGAATGAGTCATAGGAGCCTGAGTGTCACTGTTTTCAGTCAGTGAACGTCAGGTATTCATGTCTTGCTGTCTACAGACGATGCTATTCACCTTACGATAGGCTTGTCACACTGGAGGGGTCAGATACAGCCTTCATTAACCCCTTCAATACCATGTGGCTCTCCATATGTGAATAAAACGTATGGCAGCAGCAAGAATAAACTACCCAAACATGTGGATTTATAGAAGTGGTAAGTGCCAGTACACCCTCTATAACAAGGCTAAGTGAGAATAAGTGGCCTAAGCACTTTAATATCGCCATTACGAGGGTGTCTTGTACATTATATCATTGCGAGATGGGAGTCAGGATTCCGGGGACTGAAGTGGTGAGAGATTGAGAGTCTGGCCCATTAAAAACAACAAACTTTTGTTGGTTTAAGTTTGTCAAGTCATGCTCTTTGAACCCTTGCCTTGCTCCATCCTGAGGTGGGAAAAGAGTTCTCGATGATGATGATGATGATGATGCCGTCAGACGACTTTACTCAACTAAATGGACCCCATGTAGTGAAGGGATAAAAAACCCACCAATAACCCCGTAGTGCTGTAATGTATTTATTATTATACTGTTATTACTGCCGAACGATTTTATTCAGCTTAGGGGAGACGAACCGAGGTGAAGACGTTGTGACTAGTACATGATCTTGTGTGTGTGTGAGAGAGAGAGAGAGAGAGAGAGAGAGAGAGAGAGAGAGAGAGAGAGAGACCCAAAACAGCAAAAGCAGCTGTCAGAGCTTATATAATAAAAAAAAAAGAACGGTGGATAAAGAAACGGGTATCAAATAATAAAGCAGGTAATTGAATGGATCCAAGCTGCAAGTGGAATGGTGAGGTAAAATGCTTAGGTAAAGAAGCAGCCCAGTGAAAAGAAATTAATACAATTTAATCTCTGTCTTTTAGATGTGAAAAATTTCCTTGAAAAAACAGTGAGGTAAAAAGGCGATTGAGAGGCTAATTTTGGAGCAGCCCATTTGGTTTATTGCTCGATGCTACCCTGCCTGCCTACCTGCCTCACTTCTGCCTGCCTGCCTCACTCCTACCTACCTGCCTGCCTGCCTAACCCCTGCCTGCCTGCCTGCCTCACTCCTACCTACCTGCCTGCCTGCCTAACCCCTACCTACCTGCCTGCCTGCCGCACCCCTACCTACCTGCCTGCCTGCCGCACCCCTACCTACCTGCCTGCCTGCCGCACCCCTACCTACCTGCCTGCTTGCCTCACCCTTACCTGCCTGACCTGCCTCACTCCCATCTGCGGTTTCACCCTTGCCTACCTGCTTCACGCTCTGCCTCTTTAACTCCCTTCCTCTTTACCTTCCTACATGACCCCTTTCCTGCCTTCCTCCCTACCTGTCTTCCTACTTTAGTTTCCTTTGTATTCCTTTGCACCCCTGCCTCCCTACCTCCATGTTTTCACGCCCTTGCCTTCCTATCTCCCTGTCTTCCGTCCCTCGCCTCCTTTCCTCCTTGCCTCGCCTACCCCTGCTTCACTGTATTCATGACCCACATTATTATAAATCTTGCCTGTCCACCTTCGTGCCCCGTTTCTCCCACTTTTGTCCTCCCCTCTCCATGCCTTCTAAACCCCCTGCCTCACTACCTCTCCATTTCCCTGTCTCCTCGCCTGCCTCTCTGCCTTCCTACAATACCTACCTGTCTGCCCAATTGCCTGTATCCATTCCTACCGTCCTGCCTCCCCACTTCTCTGTCTCCTTCCCCTGCCTCCCACTTCCCTGTCTCCTCCCCCTGCCTCCCACTTCCCTGTCTCCTCCCCCTGCCTCCCACTTCCCTGTCTCCTCCCCCTGCCTCCCACTGCCCTGTCTCCCCCCCTGCCTCCCACTTCCCTGTCTCCTCCCCCTGCCTCCCACTTCCCTGTCTCCTCCCCCTGCCTCCCACTTCCCTGTCTCCACCCCCTGCCTCCCACTTCCCTGTCTGCACCCCCTGCCTCCCTACCTCCGTAATGCCATTAGGAGTGGAGGAAACAGGAAGTGGTTGCCTCTTCCTCACCACACCCATTCAATCAATTATGATGACAGAGAGAGAGAGAGAGAGAGAGAGAGAGAGAGAGAGAGTTTGAGGCGCCGTGTAGACTAACGAAAAACAAACACTGCCATTTATTTCAGTTTTGGGTTTAATGTTTCCCCTGTGTCTCCGCCTCTTGGTGTGTGTGTGTGTGTGTGTGTGTGTGTGTGTGTGTGTGTGTGTGTGTGTGTGTGTGTGTATAATACTCTGGTTGGATATGGTATAGTGGAGGTAGGTGGTTGTCATGTGGATGTGGGTGTGGTGATGTGTGGATGGTTGTTGTACTGAGTGTGGACGTGTAGTTGTGGGTGAGAGTAATTTATGAATGTCCGTGTGGCGTTTAATCTGTTGGTGTAGTGTATGGATGTGTGGGTATGGTGTGTGATGTATATAGTGTGGGTATGGTATGTGTGTATGTTGTATGCATACTGCAGGAATAGGCAAAAAAGGGTTGTAAATGATTTCGCTTGATGCTTGAGTGTGGGTCTGGTGTCCGTGTGGATGTGTATGAAGTACCAATTCTTCCCCATCACCACTTCCACATCCAGCACCATCACCACCACACACCATACCCACCAGCACCATCACCTTCACACCACACCCACATTACCATCACACCACACTCACCATCATGACAACACTTACCACTAAGGAATACCCACATCACCAATATCACACTCACCTACCATCATTTTTTCTTCTGTCATTTTTAACATCATCCAACATTTATCACGTGTACCAACATTTATTACATCTACCAGCATTTATCACATATAGTAACGTTAATATTAATCATCTGTACCAACATTTACTACTTCTGCTCCCATCACCATCACCAAGAATCACCACCAGACTACCCACACTAACAACAAATTTCTACGATTTCTGTTCCACCACCTACAACAACCATTATAAGCAACCACTAGCGCTGTTCTGCCACAGTAACTACTGCTGCATCACTCCCTGCAACCACAGCAACACAATCAACCACCAACACCACAACCACCACCACCACCACAATTTCACTGTCCACTTCAGCCACATTACCATAATCAGCCATCACTACGCACTTCACCACCTCCACCAGCACCACAATTTTCACCTTCGTCACACCACCACCGCATTATCCACCACCACACCATCACAATCACCATCATCAATAGTCTCATTCGTCTTTCATTCTATTCAGATTTCCTGTGGTGACCAACGCATGAAGTTAACAAGAGAGAGGCTTGCTATCTCTCTCTCTCTCTCTCTCTCTCTCATAAATATATTTATATATATATATATATATATATATATATATATATATATAGATATATATATATATATATATATATATATATACTGTATAAATGTATATATATATATATATATATATATATATATATAGATAGATAGATAGATAGAGAGATATATAGTTAGATAGACAGATATAGATAGATAGATAGATAGATTGATTGATTGATAGGTAGATATATATATATATATATATATATATATATATATATATACTGTATGTATATATGGATTGATAGAGATATAGATAGATAGATAATTGGTAGATATAGAGATACAGATACAGATGTAGGTAGATGACAGATTTGTAGTCAGCTATGTTTATCAATCTGTCCATCTACATCCATGTGTCTGTTCCCGGTCACAGATATCCAGGGTCATTTGATGTGTGTACCAGTCGGTGTATTTATGTACAAAGAGCATCGTATCTTTACGTGTTCTGTCTTGACATTTTGAAACACTGGATGTAATTTTGATCATGTGTTCTCGTAATTTCTTAGTGATATGTATGCCTGCTGTATCTGTGGAACTGTTTGTATAACGGGTAATGCATTATCTACTGAGGAAGTATGCCTTTCGGGAAAATAAGAGAACAGTAATAGTGCTAATTGTGAATCCATCAGTCACTTTGGAAGGTTAGTTTTGTGTACGAATTGTGCATTTTTTTTTTCATCTTTGCCAGCGTGTTAATTCATTTGTCCACCTCTTGTGTATCTAATTGTGTTTTGTTTAATAATTTTCCCACACCTTCCACCGGACTGCTCACCCCAGTCATCTCTCCCTCTCTCTCATTTTCTGTCATCATTTATTCTTTTCCCTCTCTTATTTTCCCCTCTCCCTCTCCTGTTATTATTATTATTCATTTGTATCCACGCTTTTATTTTCTGTATCTTTCTCTTCTCTCATTCCCCTTCTCTCCCTCGGTTATTTTTCGCTCGCTTTCTTCTTGATTTCTCTCTCTCTCTCTCTCTCTCTCTCTCTCTGCCAAAAAGATTTTTGTCTCTGTCGACGTAATCTCTTTTGCAGCGTCTCGTTGTTTGTCCCGGCATCAGTGTGGAGTGGGTGACTCTCTCCCCTCCCTGGATTCTGTCACTTTCTCTCATCATTTTTGTTTTCTTCCTTCTCTTTCCTCTCCAAATCTCTTTTTTTCTTGCTTTATTTTCTTTCCTCTCCTTTCATACCACACTTTATTTTTCTTGCTTCCTCTGCTCTCTTTGGTTCTGTCCTGGCCATGCTTTCACAATATTTTACTCCTCTTTTATTTTACTTTTCTCTTCAGAGTCCTGTCTCAGTTTGTTCTCTTCCCCCTCTCTCTCTTTCTTTCTCTACTGTTTTGTCCCATACCTTTTTATCTTTATTCTCTCCATTTCTCATGTGTTTAGTTTTCCTTTATCTGTGTGTTCTTTTCTTACAGTTTTGTTTTCCTCGTTCTCCTACTCTCCTTTCTTCTCTCATATTGTCTGTTTTTTTTTCTCTCTCTCTATTTCAATGTTTTCGTTTGAATTAAAATTATTAAGTAAATTGGCGCTGCAACATCTTGGTCATTTGGCTTTCCATTTAATCATCACTTTTCTTCAATCCCTGTCATTTCTTGTCAAGGAGAAGAAAATCGACAACGAGGTGGAAGGATAAAGGCAAGGGTCACATGAGGGAGGGTGACTTGGGTTCGTATTTTCGTCTACTTAGGATTCTCTTTTAGCGCATTATTTTGTGTGTTACACCTTGTTAGTTTCTGGTGTGTTTGGTATATCGTTTTTTATACGTAAAAATAGCATCAATAACATAGAAGAGTATAAATATGCCAGATACAGGGAAGGTACACGGGCAGTGGTGATGTATGATAGGGCACGCTTACACGGTTCCAACAAGTGTCCACTGGCCCACCAGCTGCACTCCTCACCGTAGTAGGGGTGAGATTATTTGTTTATTTATTTATTATTTTGAGGAGGGGGGAAATGTCTCTCAGTCTCTTCATGGTGTTAGTGCTGGTGATATTCATGATCTTCATACTGACGCCTGTTTGCCACGGCCTCAGTCCTCTATTCCTGGTCTGATTGGCCTGAATATACAGGAACTATACATGTCTCTCAGCTTAGTATAGTGAGACACTTTCTCAGGTTTAGAAATAATTTTTAGTCCAAAAAGCACGAACAGACTGGCGAGTAACCACCTGACATAAATGTAGCTAATGTAAAGTTATGTTACTCCCAGCCACGGAACTGTCTGCCTCTGTGTGTACTCGTATTTCCTACTCCCTGTGACTCCAGTCTTTTAAACGCAGTATGTCCAGGCATCTCGAATGAACGAATCTTGAATTAGGCTTTCTGCCATGTTTTTTTTTTTTTTCCTTGGAGATAACATTCTTGCGGGCTTATAATTTGTTTCCTTCTTCCTTGTATATATTTAAAAAAAAAGTACAGGCACGTGTTCTGCATGGTGTTCGAACGCTGTTACTGTACTGACCGAATTTGATTCGAGGGGGCCCTCTGCCCTGTTTGTGCTGCTGTTCGTTCATTTCAGGCGAGTTACAAATACTGGCAGATACATGTGTTTATAAAAAAAAAAAAAAAAAAAAAAAAAAAAAAAACTGGAAATGTCACTTATTTTCTCTCAAACGTACTCACACTAGCTTTATTATTATTATTTTTATTTTTAGCTCCTTCAATACGGTTAGCCCTTTTTCATTTCAATTGAGCTATCTCTTGACGATTTTATTCCCCTTATAAGTGGTTCTCCTGGTGAAGGCGTTAGAAATAATCTGTTGACCCCCTCATGCTCAGAACAAATCTGGTGTTGTAATGCAGCTAGACCAGACGATTTTATTCAGCTGAGAGTGAGTTATAAGAGTCTGAGACAGCTACCTACATCACTGCAAGAGGCGTTTCCTAAGCTAAAGAAAATCGTTTGAAAATAGTAAAAATAAAATAACTTCCTTGGGCTTAAGGAACTGAGAGAGAGAGAGAGAGAGAGAGAGAGAGAGAGATGTTAAGACGGGATATAATATAGGCCTAATGAGGAGGTAGAGAAGAAAGAAAAGGGTACATGACAGAGAAAGGATTAAAGTGAAGGAGAAAGGAAAGAAAGTAGGTAGAAAATTGTTACTTTATTGTTAATAGGGAGTGAAGGAGAAAGAACTGATGCGGTGGTTCAATGCTGAAGGGTGAGAGGGGATAAAATCGAATAGTAAGAAAAAAATTTGAAGAGGGAAAGGGGAATAAAGTGGATGAGAGGAAGGATGGAAGAAATAAATGACAAGGGTAAGAAACTGTGAGGGAAATGTGTATTGCCGAGGGAGGAAGTTTGAATGAAGGGGAGTAAACTTTCCTTCCCCCGCCATGATAGATGAGAGAGAGAGAGAGAGAGAGAGAGAGAGAGAGAGAGAGAGAGAGAGAGAATAAAAAGGAACAGAAGATAGGTAGAGACAGTAGTAAAGAAGAGAAGACAGGTAGGTGGTGGACAAAGAAAGGGGGAGGGAGAGAGGAACTGGTAACAGGAAAGATAAACTGAAAGAGGAAGGGACATGGAGGGGATGAAAAGGAGAGAGGAGAGAGAGAATGCTGGCGAAGGAATGGGAGAAGACGAGAAAAGGAGGGAGGGAAAGTGGGAAGGAAGAGAAGGGAAGGAGGGAGTGAAAGTGGGAAGAGAAAGGAAGGAGGGAATGGAAGACGAGAATCTGGGAGAGGGAGAGGGGGAGGCAAGAGAAGTAAAGAATGAATATTGGTGAGTGACACGAGGGAGGAGAAGAAGGAGAAGGAAGTGGGAAAGAAGAGGCAGATAGACGAGATAGGAAAAGGTGGGAGTGAGGGAGAGGAGGAAGGGAAGATGGACCAGGAGGGGTAAAGAGGAAGAGAAGGAAAAAAGGAAAGGAGGGAATACAGATGAGAGGGGAAGGAAGAGACAAGTTAGGAGAGAAAGGAGGGAATGTGAGAGAGGGAACGAAGAAGGAAGCGAAGAGGAAAGGGAGAGGCAGGGGAAATTGAGGGAATGCTGGAGGGGAGGGGATGTTGGAGAAAAAAGGGAGTCGCGAAGGAGAAAAGGTAGATATTTTGGGCGAGGGAGAGTAATATGAGTGGAAGATATTGGAAGGAGAGTCAAGGTAGAGAGAGAGAGAGAGAGAGAGAGAGAGAGGTCTTCAAAGTTGCCTCCATTTACATGTATTATCATAATGTTGTGTCAGTAAACTTCAGTCTTATACAAAGTAAACCCTGGTCAGTGCAGTGCATGTACAGAACCTTCCCTCCTCAGATCATAAACCCATAGTGGTTAGCCGTCTTGATGATCCATGCCAGGTTGTTATGTATGTTTAAGTTTTGACTGGCTCATTACTGGCATTCATTAAAGAGAGAGAGAGAGAGAGAGAGAGAGAGAGAGAGAGAGAGAGAGAGAGAGAGAGAATATATATTTGACTAATTACTGAAGCCTGGGTAAATATATTCCATTCCATTATTACACCTCCATGCGTAGCCCGAGATGATGCACTTGATGAGGCTGATTTGTGTTTATCTGTCTGTTAGTAAGGTCAGATGGACAGAAAAGCGGAAGATAAATCAAGGAAAAGAGGAGGAAAGGAAAAAGAGAGGAGAAAACGGAGTTAAGGAAGGGGCAGCAAACGAGGGAGGGGAAAAAAATGAAGGCTAAATATGGAGAAGGAAAGAGAACGGAGAGATGGAAGATAAGGAAAAGAAAGAAATGCGGGAGAAGCTAAAGATGGAGGAAGGAAAAAGGAAATACTGAGGCGAAAGGAAAAGTAAAGGTAGAAGGAAGGAGAGATAGAGAAGGTGAGAAGGGAAGATGAAGAGGAAAGTAGGAGAGGCAGAGAAGAAGAGAAGGGATGGGAAGGAAGAAGAAAGGAGTTAGAGAAGGAGAAGAGAAACGATGGCTAAAGATGTGAGAAGGTAGGAAGGAGGGAAGGACAGAGAGGTGGGAGGAAAATAGACCCTTTCACACACCACACTAACCAGCCGCCTTGAAGATAAATATTGGAGCAGGAGGGAAGGAAAGGATGGATGGATGGATGGATGGAAGGAATGAAGGCTGGATGGATGGAGGGAGGGAGGGAGGGAGGGAGGGAGAGAGGGAGGGAAGGAAGGAAGGAAGGATGGAAGGATGGATGGAAGAGTGGATACATGGATAGATGGAGGGAGGGAGGGAGGGAGGGAGGGAAGGAAGGAAGGAAGGAAGGATGGATGGAAGAGTGGATACATGGATAGATGGAAAGAGGGGGAAGGGAAGGAAGGAAAGGGGAATGTAGGAGTAGAAGTATGGAAGGGTGGAAGGGGTGATGAAAGAAAGAAAAGAAGTAATGGATGTAATGAAAAAAGAAGTTAAAAGAAAGAAGAAGGTGTGCAAGGAAGGAAGTTATGTGAGGCAGGAGCAAGAAGGAAAATTTACGAAAAAAAGAAACGAGCAGAGAAAAGAAACAAAGAAAGAAGAAAGAGATGAAGGAAAAGAAAGTGCGAAAGAGAGGAGGCTGAATATTTAAAAACTAGGATGAGGGAAAGAGAGAAGAATGGAAGATTAAAGGAAGAAAGAACACGTGGCTGTAAAGACAATGCAGTGTGATGAGAATGATTTAGTAACATTGACGAAGGACCTGACGAGAACAGAAAATAAAACTCCTCGAAACAAAGCTACCAAAAAGGAAAGGCAGGATGACACGCAAGGAAGAAACAAGAAAGAGCAGGTAGGATAAGAGGAAAACGAAAAGAAACAACAACCGATAAAGAAAAGAGGAACTTAAAATTATAAGGGAAAGAAAACAAGAACGGACATAATGATCCTTTCGAGGCGTTACAGATATTATTGTAATACCTGGTTCTGTGAGTCGAAGGTAAAGATGTAAAGCAAGAAGGCTTCCCCAGCCCACCAGTCCCTGCAGCACAAGTCGGCAGGAAACAAATGAGAAAGACCACCAAGCTGCTTAGAGAAACTCGTTTATACTTCACAGGAAAGAATGAAGAGAATATTAAATTTATCTTACTCTGTAGGGAAAAAGTAACAGTTGCATACGATGTTGGTGTAGGCATATTATACGGTCTGGATGAAAGGAAAACAATTATTCAGATTATTTTTTAAAATTAAGTGTGAAGGTCAGAGCCTGGACCTTAAAACTACATATTAATTCAAACTACCTCTACGGGTTGCTCCTGTATCTTACTCGAAACATTCCTAGGCAGTTTGTTCCAGACATCAACAGCTCTGCTGGGGAGGAAATGCTTTGCTTCATTTGACTGGAAAGCAAGAAATGGGAATTATATAAAAAGAATAGAAAAGGGAGAGGAAGGAAGAAGGAAAAGATGAATGAAAAAAGGAGACAAAAGAATTAGTAAGGAAGATTGAATAAAAAATAAATAAATAAAACTAATCAAAACGAAAGCAGAGGAAAATATGAGAATAAAAATGATTGGCGGTATAAGGAGTTGAGAAAAAGGAAAATGATAAATAAGAAAGGCTCAATGGTTCCTTCCATTCTTTCATCTTTCGTTCCATCCTTCCTTACGTTCAACCCTCTTAAATCACCATTTCCTCCTACCCTTCCTCCCTTCCACTCCCCTCCTTCAGTCCATTCATCCCTCCTTCCCTTCTTCCTGACAGGACGAATGAGATGATAAGAGTAAAATATAAAAAACAGGGATACAAAGGGGAACAACAACAACAACAAAAACAAGAAAAAGGATGACAAAGAAGAGACAAACGAAAGGGGTGGCAGTGATGGCGAAAGAACAGAGAACACAGAGAAAGGACAGAGGGATGAGGATGGAAAGTAAAAAGAATTAGATCAATCAGGCAGACGCAAGTCAAGAATAAATGATGGATTACAAAGGAGGAAATTGAAAATAAAAATAAAGGAAGGAGACTGGAGATTATGCAGAGAGAGAGAGAGAGAGAGAGAGAAATATCATGCAGACAGACGGGGAGGCAGACAGGCAGAAAGGAAAGAGAGGCAGGCAGACAGGCAGATACGAAGTGAAACAGGCAGGCATGGCAGGAAGGTAGGAGTTTGATAGGCAGGGTAGGAGGGAGAGATGGAATCTGCTTTTTGGCGAAGGCGTTTAATATTCACCACCATCCCTGCCTCACCTCTCCTTACGCTGATCCACCTAGTAAAGATGCTTCCATTTTTCTCTCCTGAATGACCTGCAGTGTATAGTTGCCTTCAGTATTCCACTATATTCTTGGTCTAAAAGTTTCTCTCCACCTTCAGTGCTGAGCTGTAACAAGAGACTAACATTAGAATATGGTATTAAGCAGGAAGGAGTGTTTTGAAGAGACTGTACAAACGTAGTGTTGTTTTATTCTGCCACTGAGCTGTAAAAAGTGATTAAAATATGATGCTGGTTACGAAGTGCTGTGGAAAGGAATAAAACCTGTAGCACGTCTTATTCTGCCACTGAGTTGTAACGAGAGATTAGCACAGGAATATGGCCCTAGTCAAGAATTAGTGCTATGGATAAGACGTGTGGCTCTCGTGTTGTCTTATTCCGCCACTGAGCTGTAACAAGAAAATAACTCTAGAACATGGTCCTCCTGAGGAAGCTGTGCTATAGAAGTGATATACAGCCATAATATTGTTTCATTCTGCCCTTGATCTACGGGAAGGAAGCTTTAAAAAGATGAAAATGTTCGCAAAGTAATTATCAAACATCAAGGGTTCAGCTTACGCTTAATTATGTATAGCATGACCGCTACATTGTACAGTAAGATAAATAATCCTCGTACAAGTTTGGTACTCTAACCGGTGAAGGAATAATTAGACAAAATCTTTTTATGCTGTTGTTCCGATAAATGGGCCGTTACCTTATTGCAGGAGCATATAGTTCCGGATGTCTTTTACGTCTAAAATGACTAATATGTCAAGCTACATCCACTTAGTAGCACAGTTAGGGACCTGGATGTAAGGGGACAACTTCGGCTTGTGTTGTAGAGGAAAATTGAGACGTGGAAGAGACTGACTGTGTAACTTAATCCATTCAGTCTTAATGTAATTTTTGTAACTACTTTCAAATACTTCCAATAATACTGGGAGATTTTATGTGGAGGAGTTAGATACAATTCCATTAACTCTTTAACAGTAAGATGACTCCTCTAAGTTGATATATACACTTCTGCTTGTAGCGGGAATACAACAATAAATACGTCATCGGAATCAAGTGGTTAAGAGTTAGTCATGGCAGCCTGAACGTTCAAATAAGTATAAATCCGTCAAACTCCACCACCCTTTCATCTCCCCTACATGAGCCATCCAAAAACCTCCCAACCAGACGATTGCATGTACTTAGGAGTGAGTCAGTGTTAAATAAATAAAAATTCGCCAGTCTACATTGTTCTCCTTAATATTAATGTGTCAAAATTTATCATTCCGCCTCTCACCACCCCATCAGAATCTCTCCTTCTCATTTTACTTGAGCCTCGTTTCGTTGGCCCTGAAGGTCTAGCTTATGGGTCCCGTCCTGATGAAGCACAACTCTTCCCTCACACTTTATCCTGTTACACCCTATGTGATGATGCCCTTGCCTTGCGAAACTCTCTCTCTCTCTCTCTCTCTCTCTCTCTCTCTCTCTCTAAGGCCGGACCACCTCGTGGGGACCGTAAGGTCTGTGTGTTCTGTGTATCTGTGTAACACACACACACTCTCTCTCTCTCTCTCTCTCTCTCTCTCTAAGGCCGGACCACCTCGTGGGGACCGTAAGGTCTGTGTGTTCTGTGTATCTGTGTAAGACACACTCTCTCTCTCTAAGGCCAGACCACCTCGTGGGGACCGAAAGGTCTGTGTGTTCTGTGTATCTGTGTAACACTCTCTCTCTCTCTCTCTCTCTCTCTCTCTCTCTCTCTCTCTCTCTATGCCTTCCTTACCCCCTCCTCATCTTCGTTCCTCGTTCTCTCCCTGTCTCCCTTCCTCTCCATTGCCTTCCCTCCCTCTCCATTGCCTTCCCTCCCTCCCTGCCTCCCTTCATTAACTGAGAAGCAATAACTTTGATTCATATTGCATTAACTGATCCATAACCTTCAGTATGTAACGAGAGAGAGAGAGAGAGAGAGAGAGAGAGAGAGGATTATATGAATATAAATCAAGAAAACAAGGGAACTGTAGACAGGTATGGCGACATGCAGAAATAGACGGACGAACCAACAAGGAGGCTGGAAAATCGACAGACAGACATACTGGCATGAAGGCAGGCAGAATGACAGCAGCCAGACAAGCAGGTAGGCAGGATATCATACATAGAAATGCAGGAACACATTACCCACATCATAAAGAACTCTGTGTACGTAGCACCAGAAAACACACATAAACATTCCTTTACGTTCAGCTTTACGTTCTAAATGTACATTTTGTGTTCAGTGTTAAACAAATATTCTTCCAAGTATGGCTTTGTTGATGTCACTGTGTGGTGTGTCGTGGCAAGAGGGTGTTTGATGAATAAGGACAGAAACGACTAGGGACTCTTTTGTAAAGTCAGGCATTTGATTGACCGTCAGAGAGACGGACAGACAGATAGACTGATGTGGATAGATAAACTGAGTGACTGATAAAAAATCCCGTGGAAAGTGAAAGTTGCTGTTCTCTCTTCCATCCTTTTTCCCGCCTTTATCATGTTTTACATTACACCTTTCATTATGTTTTCCATCCGTAATTTTTGTTCATCATTATTTTGTTCCATTTTACTTGTCGATCCCTTCAACCTTGCTTGTCCTGTGGTATATATGTATGTATTTTATGGTTTCTGCTTCACTACTTTTTCCTCTCTTCTTCCTTTCTTCCCCTCCATTTCCTCGACGTTTTTGCCTTCTTTCTCGCCACTTTTTTTCCTCCCTTCTCTTTCTTCCTCCTCCTCTCCCCATCTTTCGGGGAAGGCCAGGGTCACAGGGCAGAGTCAGATGTTCAGCCCTAAACCAGTTGGTGGTTGCTCGGGTATTGCTTTCACTTAGAACTCCTTCTTGCATCTGGTTCCCTTGCACCTCATTGTTTATTTCTTCTTCCCCGCCCCACGTTTGATTTTTTATTTTTTTTTAGTTTTCTTTTCCATTATTAGTTCATTCCCAGTATTTTCGTTTGTCTTTCCTCATTTGCACATTGTTTTTTCCTTCATGTATTTTGTATTTGTCTGCCGTTTTATGCCTACACTTCCGTGACATTTTTATTCTTGCTACCTACAGACGATTCGACTCAGTTTCAAAGAGGCTTTTCAAGCCGGAGTGGTTGGGTATAACGCTCAGTAACCCCTCCAGTGCAAAAGGTCTCCCTTGTACTGAATACAATAGTAACAAAAGACGTCATCGTAGTGAAAGGATTTATCTTCGTTTTCTGTATTACTTCCTGTTGTTCTTTTTTCCTTTGGTTTGCGCTTCAGCATAAACCAGCAACTCTATCGTTTTACACTCAAGATTCTGTGACTCACCTATAGTGGAATAAAATCGCATCACGTTAGTTGGAGCGACATTCTGATAGAAGTGTCCCGAGCATGGGATGGTAAACAGGCAATTGTGAAACATCTTCGTATTCTTAACATTTGACTGAAACAATTAATTTCTGCTGCACTCCTTTCCACGAAGTTTTTGTAAATAGTAACACTTAGTTCTTATATAATCCATATGTTGATAAAGGTCGTACGAAAATGGAAATGAGTATAATTTCTGCTGCGAACGTTTTGATCTCTTAAGTGTTCGATTCCTTTGAAGCATATAATCTTGATAATCTGGTTCATGTGGAGAAGATATTCGCCTACCACAATTTGTAAGCATCTTAAGATAGAAATGTTCTGTAATGTAACGAAATTCACACATGTTTATGGAGAAAAGTATGAACTCTGTGCAGACGAACCAACCGAACACCACCACCTCCCCCTCCATCATCCTCATCCTCATGTCTCAGTCTCAGTATAACGTATGCGGAGTCAGCAGTCGTGTTTATAGTCGGTGAAGTGTGGCAGGTGTCTGAAAATTTCCGTACAGACACTTAAATCAACCCTTAACGGACTTCACTGTAACGAGGGATTAATATCTAATGGATGTGACTCAGCCTATACATAGAGGTAGAACCACAAATATGTGTGTAATTGTGGATATAGAACTTTGTTTACATGCACATGTTCAAGCCGACACCCTCGAGTGAGCAGAAAAGTCAGGAGTGCAGTCATCGGCAAGGATTACAAGGTAAGTAATACTTCTCATATATATCCCTGTAAAATTTGTTGTCATCCGTATTTTGGTTAGTAATGAAGGTGGTAAAATTAACGGCAAGATATTGTATCGAGAAATGAAAGTCCAAGTAAAGCCTAATTTAAATGACTCCATCGATATGTAAATGCTTGTCAGCGACATTAATCTTGCACAGGTTTTTATTTTCTAAGTCATGTCTTTCTGTTAATTCCTTATAGTGTAATGATATAGGTGTGTACTGTATGTAATGGTGAATTAGTGAATGTCACAGATGATAATGGTGATGATATTTGGGTGAAACTTTGATGCATTGTGGTAACAAGTGAAATGCACGGTAGTGGTAAACAGATTCTTTTGACGTAGTTTATAGAGTAGTTTGGCTGTTTCCATACGATTTCACAGTTTGCGAACATGACATTTTTTGTATTATATTTTAAAAAATATTTTCACATGTATTTAACTTGGTTTATATAAGAAGTATATTAAAAGATTATTTGAAAGAATAATTATGTACAAGTAACACTTTTTTTCATACACAGTATTATCATATTGGAGTGCAATTATTGTTTATGTGTAAAACGTTTTGATTTCCATACGGTATATATTTAACAAAATAAGCATGAAAACTGTTACAACTTGTGTCAGAGATAACCACTTTTTATTTTTTATTTTTTATTCTATAGGATACACACACTTGACAATGGGTATTTGTGTGTGTGTGTGTGTGTGTGTGTGTGTGTGTGTGTGTGTGTGTGTGTGTGTGTGTGTGTGTGTGTGTGAGAGAGAGAGAGAGAGAGAGAGAGAGAGAAATGACTACCATACCACAATTTGGTCAAAGCGCTGTCACACCACATGGTAAATAATACCACGACGCTACATTGTCACACGATCACTAGAACCACCACACTCCATTTTTATACGCACCACATTGTGGTAAGTACAAGCACATGTTCATAAATTTATTCCACACTCATTAAACGTCAGTCATAATGAGGACATGCTTGTTCATAATCCCGTTCCTTCTGGGAAACCCCCACCTCGGTTCGTCAAACGAAACAACTAGCAAACATTTTCGAAATTCGGAAACATCATTATTGTTTACTTTGTATAATTAACACACATCGATTGAACGCGTGAGAGACATAGAGCAGTCATGTGCTGCAGCAATTTGAAAATTTAAGTTAAAAAAATACGTTTGTGTAATTGCCGGGAAGGGTAAACCAGTCCTGGTGACATTGCAACTTTCTAATTCTTAAAATCTGAAAAACTGGTGTCTAATCCCCCCTTTGGTATCAGACTTTTGCTCTTTATCTTGCTGTCGAGACAACCAGAACAAAGGAAAGGGAACAGGGAAGCTGTCAGGCGACAGACGGAGGAGGAAACAGACCTATTTCACATTGGTATAAAACAAAGCATGTTTCAGAGGTTGAAGCAGTGGCAAAATAATTTAAGAATATAAATCAAGGGTTAATCATGACAGACTTACTGAAGCCAGTCGTTACAGTACTTTTCCTTTGGGTCCTCACGCCCCTCCTGGAAACTGCTCACGCCCCCCAGGTTGAGAACTACTGCCTTAGACCAATTAGTGGTTGCGCTGGTATTGCACTCTGTGATCCTTCTTGTTCATGTCTGTCTGCTTTGCCTTATAATGATTTTCCTGCGTTGTGTATGCGTGATACATCTACACCGAAATACGAGTACACACTCTTACACCCTCCTAAGCCAACTTACTCCTTCCTGCACCCACCAACACCTTCCTTCATCCACCTACGTCTTCCTACATGCATCTACACCTACACCGTCCAACACCCACCAACACATTTATATATTCACCATTACCTTCCTACACCCACCAACATCTTTCTACACCCACCAACACCTTTCTACACCCACTAACACTTGCTTACACCACCAACATTTGCCTACACCCACCAAGACCTTCCGGCCAACAACACATTTATATATTCACCATTACCTTCCTACACCCACCAACATCTTCCTACACCCACCAACACCTTTCTACATCCACCAAGACCTTCCTACACCCACTAACACTTGCTTACACCACCAACACTTGCTTACACCACCAACACTTGCCTACACCCACCAAGACCTTCCTACACCCACCAAGACCTTCATACACCCACCAACATTTTCCTACACCCACCAACATTTTCCTACACCCACCAACTCCTTCCTACACCCACCAACTCCTTCCTACACCCACCGCACCTTCCTACACCCACTAGCACCTTCCTACACCCACTAGCACCTTCCTACACGCACCAGCACCTTCCTACACCTACCAGCATCTTCCTACACCCACCAACACTTTCTTACACCCACCAGCATCATCCCACACCCACCAGCACCTTCCCACACCCACCAGCATCTTCCCACACCCACCAGCATCTTCCCACACCCACCAACACCTTGCTACACCCACCAGCACCTTCCCACACCCACCAGCACCATCCTACGCCCAGCAACACCTTCCTGCAGCCACTGACACACTATTCCCTCGTACACATCCGTAAGCCATCTGTAGCTACATGAGAGAGAGAGAGAGAGAGAGAGAGAGAGAGAGAGAGAGAGGCATTTCATTACGTCGATGCTGTGATACAAGACCGGATATTAAGTGAAGAATATTGTTTGAGAGAGAGAGAGTCGCTTTTCATTACGTCGATGCTGTGATACAAGACCGGATATTAAATGATGCGTATG